>NC_052165.1:9554347-9664347 GCF_902713615.1 Scyliorhinus canicula | reverse complement strand
TGGAGTGCAACGTGAGGGGTGACAAAGGTTCAAGACTGAGCCAGCATGCTTACCATAATGTATCTAAAGTAAGTGCTCAATCCCTGTCAAAAAAAAATACCAGCGTCAAACCTATCTGTCCTTTCCCCAAGCCTCCATATCAGTAATAAATGTACTGCCGGCTTTCCTTATTAGGGCTGGCTTACTATTATACACTTATGCTTCGGATAAAATTCCTGAGCTCTGCAATTCACAGCCAAAGCAAATGTTACACACACACACACAAACATAATGAGACCAAAGGCAGCATTTCACAGGCAAAATATCTGATTTTTTTTTAAAAAGGAAAGAGAAAATAATCTTCAATCTGCATCAGAACCACTTCTCAGCCACAATTTATGTTAACAGATGTTAATCAACCCTCAATCTTTTGAACACTTTGATACCATCAATTACCAACCTTAATTAGAATCACACACTGTTCCAGTTCCTCAGCCACCACCACCACCACCACATCAGGAGGATGATGTATTAAGATATGTACAGTAAAGTAAACAATACATAGTTTCAATGAAATGGAAAATTTTTCAGCTAATGGTGTTTGTCAATCCTTTGTCAATTTTTTTTCCTCCTGCCTGCCTGCCACAGATGTTTTTCTTAGCTGTTTCACAAAAACAGGAATCAACTAGCAGAGAAGAAAGACTTTCTCTCCCCGAGGAGAAGAGTACAAAGCCAAGTCTGTACACAGCAGATGCAAAGAAAGTCCATCTGCCACCAGCTCTCACAACACCACATGGAGTTCTAAGATTTAATACTGTGAGTAACCTAGCAGTGTTTGGCTGTGGACACCATCGTTATGAAAAGGTGGGGGAACCCCTCAAACCCGAGCCACCAGGGGCTAAATGTAAAAAGAAAACTACTTGCGCCGAAGCTGGATAATAAAAATTGAGTTTTCAGAATCAGTAAATCAAATCATTAATTTGGCATCATTAAGTTTTGTGCAAGAACTGGCGAGTTCTCTAGGAGTTCCACCCCAGGCAGGCATGACAGCATTTTCAGTTTTATAGCCTCCAACTCGAGGGAAAGAGCACTTGAACTCGGCAGCTTCAAGCTGCGAACAGGCATGAGTGAACAGGCTTTTAATAGCACATTACCTACGGGTTTAAATGAAGCACCTTTTTAAGTGTTGCTGCACAGTATTCTTTTCTAAATGATCTTGAGCCAAAAACTTTTCTGCTACTGTTTTTTTTAGTAGTAGCCCCAGATGAACAACATCTGCCTGCACTTTCCATCTTCATGGAACCCTAAAAAAAAAGAGGAGGGGAAGTTATCGAAAGGACTACTTAAAAATAATTGCCTCTAATAACCCATAAAGCATACATTTTGGGTAAGTAATTACAGCAATTTTGTGTTGTACCCACTGCCATCAACCTACCCCCCCCCCCACCCCTGCATAAACCTGTCTATTCACTCAAACCACCAGCTGAATATTTTGTATATTTTGATTTACCCAATATTCGCCAGCTCTTTGTGAACTTGGTCTAGTTAATAGCAGCTGTCTGTTTCACAAACAAGTCTGAAATGACCTTTAATTGGTCATCATGAGAAAATGATGGAAACAGATATAAACAAAAAATTGCTATCGTGGAAAAATAATAATATTTGAAGTGACAATCGATCATTTCCCCAAGATCTCTGAATGTCATCGTTCTTATTTTTTAAATAGAATCGGGCATCTTAATCCCATTGTGACTTTTGAATCGTGTGCACATATGTTCTATCTTGTTCTTCCTCCTTACGTTTTTCTTTAGAATTTCCTCCTATCCCAAATACTTGTAATTTATCATCACATACATGTTTGTGAAGATCTGTGAATAGCGGATACAATGACACTGTATTCCGTACCAAAGGGGAGAAAAATGATAGTCTCTATTATCATGTCAGTCAAACCAAATTTTCACACAAATCTGTTTACAATAGCTACGCTGATAATGTGCTTCACTGCAACTCAGTATTATCAACCTCTGAGGCTGTGTAATAATACAGTTAATTGCTTGCGTAAAATGAAAAAAAAATCTTCAACCATTTTCCTATTCAAAACTTTTGCTCCCACCTCGCTCTTTATAACGAAAATATCATTTCAATTTAAATACACCATTTTCCTCTTCTTTTCTTCCAGAACTAGAATATGTGTACTTCTCTTCCTCCTACAGGCTTTTGACCTTCCGAGGTCAAAAAGGACAAACAATACCACTAGTGTCTGCTTTGCAAAAAAAAAGCTGGGGTTGCTGTCTGCAAGCAATGGTATCATTTCCATGACAACCCCCTAACTATTAATTTTCAATTAAAGCAGACACAAAGCGGACAGCCTCGGGCCGACATACGATGTCAAGAGCCTATCTCTGTGTGCAACAGTTTCACGCAGTTATCAGTGCCTCTACCACCAGGCTGCATCAGTGCAACATCAACTTTAGCACTTAACAAAACACACATTTGTGACAAGACAGCACAGAAGCTGTTATTTCAATCGCCGTTCAATATTCCGCACCAGATATTTTCCGTTACATTTCTTTTGTGGAGCAATATATTGATGTCTGCTAAAATTGTACGTTATTAAGTACAAACACAGAAGCTCAAAACTTTCTCACAAGAAAACTTTATAGCAACATGTAATATGATCCAACCATTACCAATAATGACCAAACATTAATTATTCTAAGAACTCACTTTTACTGTCGATAATATTATGGGCCAGGGTTTGGAGAACCCCAAAGTGTATCATGGAGTTCACCTGACCCACAACTTTTAATAGATTGCGGTATGGGGAGCACACGGCCCACTCTACAGGTGTGGTACAGCAGAAATGGTAAAGTAATTTTTAAAGCAAAACAATGTTTATTCTATGAACTCAAGTTAACCTTTTTGCAACATACAGTGAACATCTTAGCAACCATTAATTCAAATACAACCCTCAAAGAATACAACACTAAGTAATGCTTACACTGTCCTTTTAACATCCAGAAGACTTACAAAAGAAACACCTTTTAACAGAAGCACATCAGGTTAAAGTCACTACTGAAAGCATTTATAATTCTGAATTCACCAAATGATCAAGAGATAGTCTTTTCATGGCAGAGAGATCAACAGTACACCTGAAAATGAAACTAAAACACACCCTGCAGCAAACAGCCTAAAACAAAAGTAAAAAACTGACAGACAGTCCAGCTCCACCCACTCTCTGACATCACTGCAGTAGTAAACAGCCATTTCTTAAAGGTACTCTTACTACAGATATTTATATACACACCCATTTATAAACACTCATTTCTTAAAGGTACTCTCACATAACAATAAGCACACCCTAGAAAACGTAAGAATAATCCATACGATAAAATGCAATCTAGATCTGTGCCAGAGGTTCAGGTAGAAATAGGACCTACCTCTAATAGGAACAGCAATTTTGATACCAATACACGGTCAAGTCCAGGTTAAGTTTGTTTGAAAAAAAAGTCCTTGCACAGTTTCAAGAATTTGACAATTTCAGATTTGCACATATGGGGATTTGCCACAATCACAACATGGAAAGTTCCTTATTTTTAATTCACGCCACACTGTGAAAAATTAACCATAAGCTTTAACAGGAGTTTTGAATATTAATGATACCAGAATGTTATTTTAGCCATTGAAATAAATTATAGGTCCAAAGGTTTATACTGACTCGCCTCCAGAAATTGCACTGAAAGACAGGGTTTTGTCACTTTTCTATCTCTCTTTTATCTAAGAAAAAACGAATGATGAAAAATGCAGGGAATTGACAGGAGAACATTCTGTGGAGATAGGGGTTCAACAAAACAAATAACATTTGAGTGTGTTTTTTCAGAATGCACTTACGTTGTCACTGCAACTATTCCTATGGTGCAGCAACACTCTGCATTGAATTGATCTCCCAAACCTTAATAATAATAATCGCTTATTGTCACAAGTAGGCTTCAATTAAGTTACTGTGAAAAGCCCCTAGTCGCCACATTCCAGTGCCTGTTCGGGGAGGCCGGTCTGAGAATTGAAACCGTGCTGCTGGCCTTCTTCTGCATTACAAGCCAGCTGTTTAGTACACTGTGCTAAGATTCAACATCCCAGCAGCTGAACGGCAGTGTAAATTATGTCTGTTCCGATTTGGGATTGAAAGGGTTAAGAAATTAGCTGGGGCTGGTTTAGCTCAGAGCTAAATCGCTGGCTTTTAAAGCAGACCAAGGCAGGCCAGCAGCACGGTTCAATTCCCATACCGGCCTCCCCAAACAGGCGCCGGAATGTGGCGACTAGGGGCTTTTTACAGTAACTTCATTTGAAGCCTACTTGTGACAATAAGCGATTTTTATTTAATTTCAAATGAAACAAATTAAAATTACTAAAACAAAAATCATCAGTGGTTAATTTGTATTAATCCTACATGAAAGTAAATCAACTAAAATGTTTAGGTGTGCATGCGCAGCAGTGCTCAAATGCACAAGGTGGCGGTCGCGGCTGGGGGGGGGGGGTGAGGGATAGTGAATGGTGGTGGGGGGGCGGGGTCAGACCACTATAGAGATCCAAGGAAATGCATGTGTGAAATTAACTAAAGATTTGAAGGGAGATCAGCCAGTTCACCATTGAGGGAGGGCAATAGCCTGGGGCAAGGAAGGCCCAAGGTCTCCTTGTGGGCCCACTGAGAAGAATTCCTGCTCCTCCTGCCTGGAGGAACGTTTAACATTTTATTAAAAGATCACTTTAACTCGGCTTCCTGCGGTCTGCATCCTTGCTGTGATTTGCCTTGAAGCCTCTTTCTACACTGAAGGAAATAAATAAACAAGTGGTTAGGAAGTAGATAGTGGTAAGACCAAAGCAGTACAACGTAATGCTGCCAACTTGCACTGTTCCAAAAGTACTAGAAACGTAATGAAGCATGGGTGGGCCGGTGGTTAAAATTCCGTGCATGTTCTGATCACGTTTCATTCCACAGCCCTTCCACCTCCTTGGTGGGAAGTATTCCCGTGCCTGAACAGGCAAGTAAAAATGATGGGAGAAGGAATGCATCGTGAAGAAGTGCCAACCCACCTCTGGCTTCTTAACCCACACCATACCCATTGGACAGTGAAAGTCAAAACCAGCTTCAATTTTGATGCTGCAAATATCACGCAGCACAGTACAATGCTGAGATGAGGTGTGATTGCTAAAACCATGGAAAAGGAGGAGGACATCAAGAGGAGTCTCAAAGTAGTAAAGGTTGTGATAAGGTTTACGAACAAACTCTAGAACGTAAGGACCCAGTTCGCTGAAGGATGGACTCACACTTTTCCACATTGTATTCCATCTGCCCACTCTCCCAGCCTGTCCAGATCCTTCTGCTTCCTCAACACTACCTGTCCCTCGACATATCTTCTAAGCCCCCCTGGACTGGCCACCCTTCTGGTCTGTGCCGTATCGTGGCCTGACCAATCCCGCCTCCCCACTCCATCCTGCCCAGAGTGAGCCACCTCTGGAGCGAGCCTCCTATCGGAGTGACCCCTTTCACTTCCTCCAACTGACCCCCATCCCGGACTGACCCCCCCCCTTCCTCAGTGGCCCCCCTCCCCCCAGGACTAAACCCTATCCCTCACTTCCACACTGAGCCTCCTCCAGGACTGACCTCCCCTCCCATACTGAGCCCATCTCAAACTGCTCCCACTCCCTTCCGCCTGGTCTTACCGCACCACCCCTCCCAAACTGAGCCCATACCAGACCGACCCCCCCTCCCTCCGCCCCTCCCGATTTGATCCCCCCATCCCTCCCGGACTTACACGCCCCCCCCCCCCACAGGCTCTGACTCCCCCCCCCCCCCCCCCCCCCTCCCCATTCCCTGAACTCCTTTACTGGAGTCATTATGGGCTCATTGCTGCCAGTGATAGCATTTGACCATAAGATATAGGAGCAGAATTAGGCCACTCAGCCCATCGCATCTGCTCCACCATTCAATCATGGCTGATATTTTTTCTAATCCCCATTCTCCTGCCTTCTCCCCATAATGCCTGATCCCTTATTAATCATGAACCTATCTATCTCTGTTTTAAAGACACTCAGTGATTTGGCCTCCACAGCCTTCTGCGGCAAAGAGTTCCACAGATTCACCACCCTCTGGCTGAAGAAATTCCTCCTCATCTCAGTTTTAAAGGATCGACCTTTCAGGCTGAGATTGTGTCCTGTGGTTCTAGTTTTTCCTACAAGTGGAAACATCCTCTCCACGTCCACTCAATCCAGGCCTCGCAGTGTCCTGCAAGTTTCAACAAGATCCCCCCTCTCCTTCTAAACTCCAACGAGTATAGACCCAGAGTCCTCAACCGTTCCTCATACGACAAGTTCTTCATTCCAGGGGTCATTCTTGCAATCATTTGTGCAACAAGAACAATACTTTGCATTTATGTCGGGACTTAACGTTGAAAAAAACGTCTAAAGTGCTTCATAAAAGCAGAATTCAGAACTGGCACTGAGCTAAAGAAGGAGATATGCGTAAAGGTGATGAGAAATTTTAAATGCATATTAATTGGGTATTTAATCATATTAAAGTGTTGGGCATTAACTGGGGATCCACAGTGCATGTATATTTATATATATATCCCCATTTTCTCCAAGACTGAAGAACTCCAAATCTTAGCCAAAATGATGCTGAAGGCTCGGATTCAGAACTCTCACCCCTGAACCCGGCACCCACAGTGTTTGCCGAGGGTGGAAAGGGGCATAGACATTTTTCACCAATCCCTGACTGTCAACATGTCAAGTCAAATCCCCTCCTCTTCATAAAAAAATAACATCCTGCAGTTGAAAAAAACATCATTGTTTGCAATTTCAATTGATGTTTATTGACATAAAGCTGGGGACTATCATTACAGGATTAGTACTGCTTTACTGTCTCCACAATCTACCATTATCACTGTGGGGGGGGGGGGGCTTGTAGGTTTATAGTTTGATTGACAGCTCAACATGGTTAGAAATAGGTTAGCTATCTTTGATGTGTGATTATGAACACAAATGTTTTTATAAAGGATTAATTATCTAACATGCTAAATATGTGAACAGGTTTTTTTCAATTAGAATGTTTTTTTTTTAATTTAGTGAAGTCTGCAATAATTTATTTCATCTCAGCATGACTCCTACCAATGGTAGATACTGGATGAGTTGGTATGGGGGGGTAGTGTAAGGGCAAAGGGTGGTTGGCTTTGGGATATGTGTTGGCATGATTTGGCACAAAGTTGGCATGGCACCAGAAAAGGCCATGGGGATGGGCATAGGTTGGCATGGAGGGTATGAGGTGCCATGAATGGGGCATGTGGAGTGTGTAGAGGGGTGAGGGTTAAAGGGCATTTTTTGCTTCACTGCTTTTATTATAATTGGGACCAAGCCCTAGAGCATCGAGGCAGGACTTCTAACCCCCCTGCGTCTGCTGTAGACAGCCCCTGGGGATGGATTTGTACTGTCTCTTGGTCAGCAGGCCTGACTCCAGTTAGAACCTGCCAACATGGAATGAAAATCCGTCCTTTCAAAGCAGACTGAAACTGGTCATTGGATTGGAGATGTAGGATGTGTAATGTGCACCTCTGTCAATAAAAGCTTGTAAGTGTATAAAGACCAGTTTTTTCTTCACTATGTGTTTATTTGAATTATAACATTCAAAGAGGAAAATGGAGCTTAGAGATGGAAGGCCTCAGAGTGGGAATTCTAAAGCATGGTCCTCAATGATGGAACAAAGTCGGAGACAATAAGCAAGAGGCCAGAGTCAGAGGAACGGACAGTTTGGGGGTGCGTGGATTATTTGTAGGAATGGGAGAATTCCAGAAATAAAGATGTGGCCATAAAGGGTTTAAGTGCATGGCATGAAAACTTCAAATTTGTAGTTTTGGGTAACCAGGAGAAAATGTACGTTAACAAGGATTGAGGTGATGGGTTATAGGATATAGGCAACAGAGCTTTGGACAAACTGAAGTTATGCCATGGCACAGAACTGTTATTAGCACATCTGCTACTCCAATGCTTCTGCACAGTTACCACTGAGGTGACTCTCACAATGCTGATTTATCTGAGCACAGACATCCCAGGTGCCCCAAATCCCTCTCCCATGATCGTCTTTAACCACTAAAGCCAACCACAACTGCCAAATGCGTGAATGGAAAATGATGGGCAAGGTGGTAAAAGGGAAATAACATGTGCAACCCATGCACCCAAAATAGTTTAGAGCAACTTTATATTTGCTATATTACGATTGCACTCAATCATAGAAAGTAAACCTGGTCCCAAGTGCTTTGTACTGTTGTTGTACGTCAGATGCACTTTGAGTGAATAAATGCGAGAATTCTGGCCTTATAATCAGATTTGCTCCATAACACACATTGACATTTAACAAATCATAGAGCAGGATAATGAGACAGAGGGATACTGTAAAAATCTGGGGCGGGATTCTCCGACCCCCGCCGAGTCGGAGAATCGCTGGGGGCCGGCGTGAATCCCGCCCCGCCATTTCCCGAAGTCTCTGGCACCAGAGATTCGGCGGGGGCGGGAATCGTACCGCGCCTGTCAGCGGCGCGCGCCCCCCCCCCCGGCCGATTCTCCGGCCCGCAATGGGCCGAAGTCCCGCCGCTGTCATGCCGGTCCCGCCGGCATGAATCAAACCACCTACCTTACCGGCGGGACCAGGTGGCGCAGGTGGGATCCGGGGTCCTGGGGGGGGCGCAGGGCGATCTGGCCCCGGGGGGTGCCTCCATGGTGGCCTGGCCAATCAGGGCTCACTGATTGGCGGGCGGGTCTGTGCCGGGGGGGGCTCTCTTTTCCTTCCGCGTTCGCCATAGTCTTCATGATGGCGGACGCGGAAATGACCCCCTCCCCTGGGCATGCGCGAGGATGACAACAGCAGCCACTGACGCTCCGGCGCATGCGTGGACTTCTGCCGGCCGGTGAAGTCCCTTCGGCCCCGGCTGGCGTGGCGCCAAAGGCCGGTCCCACCGGCTGGCAGGGCGCCAACCACTCCGGCGCGGGCCTAGTCCCTCAAGGTTGGGGCTTGGCCCCTAAAGGTGCGGAGTCTTCTGCACCTTTGGGGCGGCCTGACGCCGGAGGGGTTCACGCCACTCCATCCCACCGGGACCCCCCGCCCTGCCGGGTAGGGGAGAATCCTGCCCCTGGTAGCAGTTGTTTTACAACCTCCTGATCATGATGTCATGGGGGAATGTATAAATAAGGAGAAACACAGCAAAAACAATATAGTTATAATTGCTTTCTGTCATTCATGGTACCGGGGGCAACACCCATTCCTAAAGTGTCCTCGAGAAGTTGATGGAGAGCCACGTTCTTCAACCCCCTGCGGTCCATATGGTGCCGGTTCTCCGTATTGATCCAGCGACGATGAAGAAACGGCAATGTATTTCCAAGTCAGGATAGCGTGAGGCTTCCAGGGGAATTGGTGCTGGTTGTCTTCACTATCATAGATTATCATAGAATTTACAGTGCAGAAGGAGGCCACTCGGCCCATCAATACTGCACCAGCTCTTGGAAAGAGCACCCTACCTGAGGTCAACACCTCCACCCTATTCCCATAACCCAGTAACCCCACCCAACACTAAGGGCAATTTATCATGGCCAATCCACCTAACCTGCACATCTTTGGACTGTGGGAGGAAACCGGAGCACCCGGAGGAAACCCACGCAGACACGGGGAGGATGTGCAGACTCCACACAGACAGTGACCCAAGCCGGGAATCGAACCTGGGACCCTGGAGCTGTGAAGCAATTGTGCTATCCACAATGCTACCGTGCTGCCCTATCTGCTGCCCTTGTCCGTCTACCTGGTATAGATCACAGCTTTGGACTGTGCTGGTGAAGAAGCTTTGCAGAGCGACTTCTTTTTAAAAAATATGTTTTAGAGTACCCAATTCATTTTTACCAATTAAGGGGCAATCTAGCTTGGCCAATTCACCTACCCTGCACATCTTTTGGACTGGGGGGAGAGGGGGGGTGGGGGGGGGGGGGGGGGGGAGGGGGGTGAAATCCATGCAAACACTGGTAGGATTGCAGAGCTACTTCGAAGTGGGAAGCACTGAAGCCCCCCTGTGCTGGTGGAGGAGGGAATTAATGCTTAAGGTATTGAACGGGGTGCCAATCAATAGGGCTGTTTTTACTTGGATGATATTATGCTTCTTGAATGAACAAGTGTATTCCATTACACTCCTGATTTTTGCCTTGTGGTGTCAGGAAAAAGTTACACGCCATAGAATCATCTGACCTGCTTTTGTACTCACAATATTTATATCACTGGTTCAGTTAAGTTTCTGGGCTTTAGTCCCCAGGATGTTCCTGATACAACATTTAATAATGGTATTTCCCTTGGAAGGCAAAGGAAGATAGTTCGACTGTCTCTTGTCAGAGATGGTCTCCGTCACTTCTCCATAGAATCCCTACCTTCCAGAAGGAGGACATTCGGCCCATCGAGTCTGCACCAACCCTCTGAAAGAGCTCTCTTTCCAGGCCCACTCCCCCACCCTAACCCCGTAACCCCTCCTTACCTGCATATATTTGGTTACAAAAGGGCAATTTTGCATGGCCAATCCACATAACCGATGCATGTCTGAACTGTAGGAGGAAACCAGAGCACCTGGAGGAAACCCACGCAGACACAGAAAGAATATGTCAACCGAGGCTGGCATTGAACCTGGGTCCCTGGCGCTGTGAGGCAGCAGTGCAAGCCAACGTGCCACCGTGTTGCCCCACTTGTATCGCAGAAATGTTACTTGTCACTTATTAGTCAGAGTTGTAAATGGAACTAACATAACGCATATCCTCTTCTCGCCTTATGATCTGTGGACAAAGCAGTCGAAGCTGGTTGGGCCTGAAAAATACCTAATTAATCCCTGCAGTGAGGAGGCTGAGGTTGACTTGAGTGGCGTTCAACAACATTAACCAAGTTCCTTTGTGCTGGGTATGACTCCAACAAGAGCTCTCACCCTGATTCCCACTGACTTCAATTTTAGTCGGGCTCCTTGAGGCCACATTAGGCCAAATGCTACTTTGATGACGAAGGCATTTACCCTCACCTCACCTCTGGAACTCTGCTCTTTTGTCCACGTTTCAACCAACGCTAGAATAAGATCTGGAGTACGGCGGTCCTGGCGGAATCCAAACCGGGAGGTTTTCATTTTCACAGACCAGGAGAAACCGAAGAACTCGAGTAATAAAAGCAATTCATTTCCAGAATGCAACTGGGAGAATTTTCTGGAACAATATTTGCGGCTCGGACAAGGGAAACAGCCATTCTAAATTCTGCGATGGGTAAGGAATTGGAATTAGTTAACAGGCTGACGGCAAGGGTACAATTTCGGAACAGTGACAGTAATATGGATGAATTTATTTTGAGGTTAGAGCGGCAGAGGGGTCACAAACCAGGGTTTTAACTTTAAATTTCCAGGAAGGAAAGCACAAACAGATAATAAACAAAGTCACTGCGGTAAAGGAGGCCGGACTGTTGCTGCAAAAACTGACAGTGTGAAGTGTTTAAAAAATATTTGGTTTGATATTTTTTAAAAAACATGCAGCACACAACCCCTGAAGGCAAAGGCCCCATTTATGTTGTTAAGCAACCACGATCAACAAACAAGATAAGCAACTGTATCAAGCTTCAAGACTCACAAGTGTAAGGTAAAGTGTTTATCCAGCCTTGGAGGCAGATACAACTCAGATCCATCAGAATGATGGCAGGTCTTAAAGGATTACAGTTTGGGGGCAGGTTGTACAAACATGAGTTTAGAAGGTTGTGGGATGACCTAATTGAGGTACTTAAAGGCTTTGATAGGGTGAGGACGGAGAACCTATTTCCCTTGTCGGGGAAATGCAGAAGGTTGGGGCATAATCTGAAAATTAGAGCGAGGGCAGTCAGGAGTGAGGCAGGAACAGCCCTAAAGGGTACCAAAGGTCTGCCACTCTCCACCCCAAAGGGCAGTGTCGGCTGATGGAACTGAGTTCTTTTCCAAACCAAAGCTGGATAGCCTTTTCGTAGGTAAGTGTATCAAAGGACACGGAGAGAAAGATGGATAAATTGTAGTTAAGGTACAGGTCAGCCATGATGCAATAGAATGGCAGAACAGGCTGAGGCTGAATAGTCGATGTTTATGTTCATACAATATATATTGCAAAGGTCCTTCTTGTTTATTACTTGTCTATTACCTTTTTGATCCAGGGATGTTTAATGGACTTGTGGCTTTAAGGCAAACAGCCTGTGAGAAGCCTGTGCTGTTAATTCAAACAGCAGGATCCAGAACGTTGTGCTGTTTTAGACTAGTGATTGGAAATTGGCTGGCCTCAGTGGTCACTTGGTTCGATTGATGTGCCTGGTGGCCAGTGAATTGGCCCAAATGGCTGTGCTCTGTCTGGTAGCAGGTGGTGATTGGATATTGTTCCACTGAAATGTTTCTCAGGGCCATGGAGTTCTATCTTGGTTTGACTTTCGTTTTGGCAGCTTAGAGGGAAGACCCATCTGTTTGCGTTGAGTTCCACGTTCCTCATACACCCCCAATAACCTTCGATCCCCTTGCCCAATGAGAATCTATCGACCCCTGCCTTAAAAATATTGCGACCCCTTCTGAGGCAGAGTTTCAAAGTAGCACAACCATCTGAGAGAAAAAAACTCTCCTCATCTCTGTCATATAAGGGGCGACCCCTAATTTTTAAACCGTGCCCCCTAGTTCTGGACTCACCTAAACGAGGAAACATCTTCCCAACACCCATCTTTTCAATAACATTGAGGAGCTTTTATACTTCAATCACTCCTCGTACCTCTAAACTCCAGTGGGACAGGCCCAGCCTTTCCACCCTGTCTTCATAAGACAACCTGCTCATTCCACATGTCAATCTAGTAAACCTCCTCTCAACTGTCTCCAATGTATTTACATCTTTTCTTAAACTAGGAGACAAAATCTGCACA
The DNA here is from genome assembly GCF_902713615.1 of Scyliorhinus canicula. Taxonomy (NCBI): domain Eukaryota; kingdom Metazoa; phylum Chordata; class Chondrichthyes; order Carcharhiniformes; family Scyliorhinidae; genus Scyliorhinus; species Scyliorhinus canicula. The sequence continues at coordinate 9,651,401 of NC_052165.1, read as the reverse complement.
CACTAATTGAGATCTAGTCTCACCAATACCCTGTATAACTGAAGCATTTTCATTTCCTCTGGTAGGGCTCACAAGGTTGAAGAGTACCGCTCTGGGAGCCTTGGTGACTTGCTGCAGTGCATCTTGCTCACTCTGCTGCCATTGTGTACTGGTGGTGGAGGGTCTGAATGTTGAGGATGCTGTATGGAGTGTCAATCAAGTGGCCTGTTTTGTCTTGGATGGTGAACCAACGTCTGGAAACTGCAATCATCCAGGCAACTGGAGACGATTCCGCTCACTTCTCACTTGCGCCAAGCGTTTGGTGGTCAGGTTTTGAATTAGCAGCCACCGACCGGCTCTTTCACCACATGTTCTCACAATCCAGCCATCTGTCTTTATGCAGGAGGGGATGAGGGAGAGAGAGCAAATGGGAGGGGAATATCCTACAGAGGATGCCAGCCGACATAATAACAGACAACAGGGCATAATTGTCAGCAGGCTGCCTCTACTGTGGATGTTGGGGGAGCACCTGTACACGGTTGTAGAACAAGGAGAATTAAGAAGTATTCAATGAGAGCATTGATTGCTTAAGTGGTCAATGACTGTAAACAGTTTTTGCGCACCCAAATATATGTTATGTTGCACTGTTTGGAAATCTCCAGAATTAATTCTTGCAGCTAGTGGTTGTAATGGTCCGAGCATTCCACCCTGTCCAGGAGTGGGCCAAGGATGAGTCTTCATTCCGATAATACAGAACTGTGCACGGAGGCATCGCTCTTTGTCAAGGATGATGACTGCCTCCTGCTCAGGTTAATAAGCTTGTGTCTGAGCCTTTGAGACTCTTCTGGATAGACCTTGTCACACGAATCCTCATCAGGTAGGTCCTTTCCCCCGGGAGGATGGAGGTTTGCAGTCGAGACTTATCTCTTGTAGGCATCCCTTCCCTCCCTTCCTCTCCTCCTCCCCTAACTCTGCAAGGACCGAATGGCGAATGGCTCAGTATGAATTTGCGGACGACACAAAGGTTGGTGAAATTGCGGATAGCGATGAGGACTGTCAGAGGATACAGCAGGATTTAGATTGTTTGGAGACTTGGGCAGAGAGATGGAGTTTAATCCGGACAAATGTGAGGTAATGCATTTTGGAAGGTCTAATGCAGATAGGGAATATACAGTGAATGGTAGAACCCTCAAGTGTACTGACAGTCAGAGAGATTGAGGTGTACAAGTCCACAGGTCATTGAAAGGGGCAACACAGGTGAAGAAGGTCATCAAGAAGACATATGGCATGCTTGCCTTCATTGGCCGGGGCATTGAGTATAAAACTGACAAGTCATGTCGCAGCTGTATAGAACCTTAGTTGGCCACACTTGGAGTATAGCGTTCAATTCTGGCTGCCACACTAGTAAAAGGACATGGAGCCTTTAGAGAGGGTGCAGAAGAGATTTACCAGGATGTTGTCTGGTATGAAGGGCATAAGCTATGAGGAGAGGTTGAATAAACTTGGTTTGTTCTCACTGGAACAACGGAAGTTGAAGGGCGACCTATAGAGGTCCACAAAATTATGAGGGGCATAGACAGAGTGGATGGTCAGAGGCTTTTCCCCAGGGTAGAGGGGTCAATTACTAGGGGGCATAGGTTTAACGTGCGAGGGGCAAGGTTTAGAGGAGATATACGAGGCAAGTTTTTTACACAGAGGGTAGTGGGTGCCTGGAACTCGCTGCCGGAGGAGGTGGTGGAAGCAGGGACGATAGTGACATTTAAGGGGCATCGTGACAAATACATGAATAGGATGGGAATAGAGGGATACGGACCCCGGAAGTGTGGAATAGTTTAGTTTAGATGAGCAGCATGGTCGTTGCAGGCTTGGAGGGCCGAAGGGCCTGTTCCTGTGCTGTACTTTTCTTTGTCCTTTGTTTATTCTTTGAATAGCAGCTCTGCATCTTAGCAAATGAAAAAGATATCATGCATTCTCCACATATTTATTAGGGTTTCCATTTAGTTTTCCAATTGTGCTGCCCTTGAACACCACCAGTCTGAGCAGATCCCCCACCTCCCCACGATGCCCTCGCGATGTTTGCAGTTGGACATTGAGGTGTTGCCTTGGTCTGGAAGGGGCTGTGTCTCAGGATAGCATGTGTTTCATTTCAAACCATCTCCACTACCTTTTACCCTCCCTCCTGTCATCCACCAACATCCCCCCATCGTTGTTGACACCCCACTCTCCCCTCGGTTACCCTTGAGTTTCCGTCACCATCATCCTGCATCCAATCATTGTTAATCTGAACATGCCTCTCCGTTGAACAACCCCAGCCAGTTTCCAGACTCTCTGTCTGATTGCTGCCCCTGTATCTGGTCTTTATAGGAGGAACTTCAGAAGAAAGAGACAGACTCTTGAAAAACAAACAGCAGTTAGAAAGAACAGCTGCTCAAAAGGGGAAGCACTTCAGAGTTAATGGATCCCTGTAAGCTTAAATGAACAATATTTCCTTTGAAACTGCCTGGACCTGTCAATCAAGAAGCTTTTAAAAGACAATGGTCTGTGAAATTGAATGCAAACAATGCAGTTCAAAGCTTTAGGTTTCAATCCATACCCAAGGCTTGAAAAATTTAAAGGGCAATGAAACTGATTGATAAAATCACTTCAAAGGTTTCCACAAAATTAAAGGGAAAACTTTTATTTTCATCTCACAAATCTTTGATCTTGACAAGCTGAAAGACAACTTCAAGAATTAAACTACAGATGGTAAGACCAGCAAACAAACCCCATCCCAGGAAATATCCCTAACCTGAGCCCCTCTAGCCCAGCTCAAGACCCCATTAATTGCCACCTCCACTGGAGGACCATCCTCAGCACCCTCGAGGCAAGTGTAGGATGGGTACTCACCCCCTTGCTGCGCAGGTTGAAGCTTTGAAGGTGTGGAGCCTGAAGGATGGACTGGGGGCAAGGGGGCTGAATGGAGGACTGAGAGGGGGCCCTTTCCAGCAATTGGGAGGGGAAGGGTGGTCTTGTCAGCAATTGGTGGGGGACTGCAACAGCATTCTGAGATTGGGGTGCCCTTTAATAAAAGGCGAACCTGTCAGTGAGGTTAGGCCCTACCCCTCTCATGTCCAGCGGAAACTGCAATCCTCATTGAAAGATTTTCTACCTGCCATTGACACATCAGCTTTGTTCCTCGCACCAGCGGCAAACGGTCCCGATTCTCCACTGCTGGGAGCATTTAGCCGGAAGGCATGAGAATTGCCCCCTTCGTGTTTTCTGCATGCCCCAGTGGTGCAGCCAGCTTTGACTCCCAAATAAGGGCATACCACGAACATCCTGGTTACAGAATTGCTTGAATTCCCACTGGCAGGTTTGACAGGTGTGCATGATTCCGGTCCTCTGAGTTTTTAAGAAGCATGCAAACTGGGTTCTTGTCGAGCTTCAGTGGGAGACCTGACCCACCATGAACGTCACAAGGGGGCAATTCTGACCCCACCGTTTCTGATGTTGAGTTCCCTATTTTTCCTCCCCGCCACATTTACCGCTCCCGCCCGCCAACAATCCAGCTGATGGTGGAGTGGAGAGATTTTGCCCCAATAAGTGAAAAGGGGGCAAAGACATCACAGCCCACTGCACCAGGAGTCAGTTGCTGTTTTAAGGAATTGGTTCTCCTGTTATGAGACTGCACTGCCTTGGTGTCTGTCCCATCCATGAAAGACAGGACACACCATTAACATATTTAAGTCAGAGTCCCGCAGTGTAATTGGTCGCCTGATTGAAATGTAAAAGTTGCCATCTGGGTTTACCCTGGGCTTTATCAGGAAACAAGGCAGGGAAAAGAAGAACTGTTGACTCAAGAAGTTAAGTGACTTGTGGGACAAGACGCTCCTCCTGGGCCCTAAATGAAGCTCTTGGTCTCTCCTTTGCAGCCTCTGTCTCTGCAATCCGAGCATTTTGCAACTCTCTCCACCCCACCACCAAAACCTGCCCCGATCTCCAGCTCTCTCCCTCGTCAAAATTGCCAGGAGTTGTCTAAAAGGTCAACGGCAATTGGGAAACTGATGACTAAATTATAATGATACCCTACCATTTCAGAATTATCTCTTCATCTGCAGCTTTGCTTGGTTTTCCTGTATTCCCACACTCCGCTACACCATCCCTGCCAATATCAAGGTCGAAGTCTCTGATTCTGTTTATTTGGCATTTCAAAAAGTGTACATGCCAATATTCCAGGTACTAACATACCTTGGGTTCCATATGGGAAGTGATCATAGAAACGACAATTGCCAACAGAAATTGTGAAATTTAAAACTAGAATTTTAGCATGTAATAATAATAACCTTTATTCGTGTCACAAGTAGGCTTCCATTAACACTGCAATGAAGTTACTGTGAAAATCCCCTGTTCGGGTACACTGAGGGAGAATTCAGAATGTCCAATTAACCGAACAGGCACGTCTTTTTGGGACTTGTGGGAGGAAACCGGACCACCCGGAGGAAACCCACGCAATCACGGGGAGGACTTGCAGACTCCACACGGACAGTGACCCAAGCCAGGAATCAAACCCGGTGTTTTGGGGAGAGGCAGACACAGGAACTGGCAGGGGAAGTGGTCCCAAAAGTAAGTTCTGCGCAGGGGAAAGACAGAGATCAGAAAGAGGTCCCAGGAGTCAAGTTAAAAGAAAGGAGCAGAATAATAGGCTCTGAATTGCAAGGAGCAGATCTGAAGATCTGAAAGTGTGCTTGGGAGGTGAAGCTTGAGTATATGTGGAGATCCAGAGGAAAGGAGTCTCACAAGGTGAGATTGAAACCCTGTAGTGGATCTTTGTTGAAGCCCTTCGAGTGGGACTTATATCTGGAGAATAGTGCTGGTACTTTGAATAGGGAGATTAGAAACTGTCATGAGAAAGACAGAGGGCAGGATTTTCCAACCTTTCTTGCTGGCGAGATCGTCAGCCCCCCCCCCCCCCCCCCCCCCCCCGCCACTCCATCACAGGTCCCAAGCGAAAAACGTGAAACCTCATTGACAGTGACAGGACCAGAGGAGACTGCCATCGGCAATTGTTGAGCATCCTCTGCAATGACAAAACACTCAGTTGCGGGGGGGGGGGGGGGGGGGGGGGGAGGTGGGGGGGGGGGGGGGTTGAAATTGCCTCCAGAGTTTCAGTGCAACAGGTTGGCTCATGGTATGACAAGTGCATGGATGGGTTGTTGAAGAATCCATAGAATCTGCTTTGGTTGCATCTATAATTTACTTAGGAGTGTGGTGTGTCTGACCACAGTTTGCAAGTTGGTTCACTGCACTGCCTGCATATCCTGAATGTTAGAGTAAAAGATAGATATGGTAAATTATTTCATCTTTCTAAATTTGTGCATGTCTGTAAAGACATAGCTGGGCTGAAGGAATAGAGAATATTTGAATTATTTTCTTGCATTGCATTGAGATCTTTCCAACCTTTTTGTTAATTTTTCTTGTTTAATATACATTTTACTCTGTGTTAAATGTTCATTAGCAGGGGAGGCAGTGGCACAGTGGTATTATCACTGGTTAGTAATCCAGAGTAATGCTCTGTGGACCTGGGTTCGAATCCCACTCTGTCCGATGATGAAATTTGAACTCAATAAAAATCTGGAATTAAAAGCCTAAAAGATGAGCATTGTCAATTGTCTTACAAACCCATCTGGTTCACTAATGTCCTTTAGGGAAGGAAATCTGTTGTCTTTCCCTGGTCTGGAGATGTTTTTTCTAAAGAAAAGCTCCGATCTAACAAGCCAGGTTTCATTCTGGGATCTGAATTGTCTAGTACTAACATCAGCTGTAATCATAACAGTGGGAGCCAATATAGATCGGCGAATACAGGGGTGATAGGAGAATGGGTCTGAGTTAAGGCAGCAGGGTTTTGGATGACCTTAACATTTACAGAGGGTAGAATGTGGCAACCAGCCAGGTACATGTCTGACTAATCAAGTGTAGAGGGTATCAGCAACAAATAACCATCTTACAGTTATGCTTTCACCCATGCATGGGTATTCCCTAACGCAGTCACTGCGCAGCAGTCAGGAGTAGGAATTCCACCTAACCTTTCCCCCTCTCTACCTTCGGTGTCAGATATATCACTGTGACTACTGCACTGACTCAATTCAGTAAACACAGACCAAGAATTGAACCGTGGGCCTCCTGATCTCCATATCATGGTCAAGGCCTTTCCCAATTTGATCAAGGCAATGCTGCGGTCTGGTTGCACTGTCTTGAACAATCCTCACTGATAATTAAAAAGTGTCTCCATTTCATCAGTCTGACGATAGGGGAAAGTCAATGAAAAGCCACAGTTTCAACAAAGAACAAAGAAAGGTACAGCACAAGAACAGGCCCTTCAGCCATCCAAGCCCATGCCGACCATGCTGCCCATCTAAACTAAAATCTTCTACACTTCCTGGGTCCGTATCCCTCTATTCCCATCCTATTCATGTATTTGTCAAGATGCCTCTTAAATGTCACTATCGTCCCTGCTTCCACCACCTCCTCCGGCAGCGAGTTCCAGGCACCCGCTACCCTCTGTGTAAAAACCTTGCCTGGCAAACTGTAAGCTACAATGCTGGGCACATACTTGCAGTTGACAGACAGCTGTAAAAGTAAAATACAACAAACTTCACATTCCTAAGTCTCAGTTATTATAACAAACTGAGGGATGATTCTATTCAAATCATTGCAGCAGCTCTGATTGATGAGTCTGCCAGATAAGGTGATACCTATTTTAGTTCCACTAATCTACAGCTTCCAACTTTTAATACCAGGTTATGCCAATTTCCCATAGAATGCAATAAATCATTTGAAAATTGGTCTTGGAATAAAATTCAAAAAATGGTTGAACGTGGCATGGTGTCCAACAAGAGTTTGAAAATGCTGTTCTAAAAAAATTGATTCCTGGCTCTGCCTGGAGATGATCGACTCAGCCTGATTTTGAAACATGCCTTTTTATGACACACGTGTTGATGTGTTAGTCAGCATTTTCTTCTTCGTGAATATTCCATTTTTTTACTGTATATTCCAGATCATTGGTTTTTTGAGTAGAGGTTAGATAAACATGCAATCTTTCTTCAAATGAGTACATTTTATAGCAGTCTTGAATTGGTAGGTTCTTGGAATAATAATGGCTCAATACATAATTGCGCCATGCAGTGGAAACAACCTTGCTTAACAAGGGAATCAAAGGATATGGGGGACAGGGGTCAGAGGGCAAGTGGATGTTGTGTCCCCGATACGATCAGCCAGGGTCTTATTGAATGGTAGAACAGGCTCGAGGGGATGAATGGCCTGCTCCTAATTCAAATGTTTGCATGCCAGTAATTTGCAGTATCCAAAGAAACGTGGGCAATGTGAATCACACTGCTGACTGGCTGTACACTCAACATGACATAAAATTGGTCTGCGCTTCTTAAAGGTAGCCTCTCCACTGAAAAACATTCAGGCTACAGTCTCAAAAAAGTCTAACTGCAAGGAAGATTTTTTTGTTTTATAACTTTAGAGTATTCAATTCTTTTTTTTCTCCTAATTAAGGAGCAATTTAGCGTGGCCAATTCACCTAGCCTCCACATCTTTTTGGGTCGCAGGGGTGAGACCCACGCAGACACGGGGAGAATGTGCAAACTCCACGCGGACAGTTATCCGGGGCCAGGATCGAACCCGGGTCCCCGTCACTGTGAGACAGCAGTGCTAACCACTGCGCCACCGTGCTGCCCTGAGAAAGGTGATTCGTAATGTAACAGGCCAGAGAGGGGAGGGGGGGCAATCAAACCTGTACTTTTAGCATTATTCTGAACAAGGTGTTAGCTACCTAGCCAACTGCACTAACTGCAACCGCCCCCCCCCCCCCCCCCCCCCCCCCCCCCCCCACCCGCCAGCTGAAGGAGTGTGAAATATAATAATTATCGGAATACGTTCAAACATTTTCACGTTAAACCACACTTTCATGTGTATTAACGAAAGGAAACTGGTCCCCTGCCAGGTCCTGGGCCGGGATTCTCCCCTACCCGGTGGGGCGGGGGGTCCCGGCGGGACGGAGTGGCGTGAACCACTCCGGCGTCGGGCCTCCCCAAAGGTGCGGAATACTCCACACCTTTAGGGTCCAAGCCCTCACATTGAGGGGCTAGGCCCACGCCGGAGTAGCTCCCGCTCCACCGGCCTGCGCGACCGGCCTTTGGCACCACGCCAGCCGGGGCCGAAAGGCCTTCGCTGGCCGGTGGAAGTCCGCACATGTGCCGGTGCATCAGCGGCTGCTGACGTCATACCGGCGCATGCGCAGGGGAGGGGGTCTCTTCCGCCCCACCATGGTAAAGGCCATGGCGGGGTGGAAGAAAAAGAGTGCCGTCACGGCACAGGCCCGCTCGCCGATTGGTGGGCCCCGATCACGGGCCAGGCCACCGTGGGGGCACCCCCCCTGGGGTCAGTTCGCCCCACGCCGCCAATCTCGCCAGTACCAGAACCACGCCGGCGGGAAAGGCCTGTCAGTGGCAGGACGTCGGCCCATCGCGGGCTGGAAAATCGCCACGGGGGGCCCTCCGAACGGCGCGGCACGATTCCTGCCCCTGCCGAATCTCGGGGGGTGGAGAATTTGGGATATGGTGGGGGCGGGATTGACGCCGGCCCGGGGGGGGGGGGGGGGGGGGGGGGGTCGGAGAATTCTGACCCTGTTTCCTCCACTCTCAAATGGCCAGCAATCCAGGGGAAGAAAAAGAAAAATTGTACAATGACAATCTGAAGCTGTCCTTGAAGCACAATGGCATTGTTATTAATGACTGGGAGGAGCTTGTTACCAGACGTTCAAAATGGCAACAACGCGTCAAGAAAGATGCATCGTGCTTTGAGTCCAAACGCCTTAATAATAAGGCAGAACGGCAACAAAAATAGAAAGAAATGGAAGTGAACCCTGTACTCTGCACCCCACAGCTTGTACGATGTCCTGCCTCAAGTGCCTGAAGTTCCCTGGTTTGAGAATCTCCCTGTTCAGTCACACGAGGGCCCATGGCAGAAACCTGCAACCCTGAATAGACGCCATCCAGGAATCAAGGGATAGCAGAGGACAACGGTACAATCCCACATACTAAGCTTCTTAACAATTCCACAATGTTTCAATTTTCATCCTTGAGCTTGAAAAGTCAAGGAAGGAAATCTCTCCCCCCCCCCCCCCTCCCCCCCCCCCCCCCCCCCATCCCATTGCAGTACTAATGAATTGGATATTGCAAATGAAAGTCACATAACTATAGCGATCTAACTTCCCTCAAAACAAGCCTCCTGAACCTTTCTTTGGATATTTCTTCCGTGAGACATAACAAGCAGAATTAGGCCATTTGGCCCATCGAGTCTGCTCCGCCACTCAATCGTGGCCGATATGTTTCTCATCCCCATTCTCCTGCCTTCTCCCCATGATTCCTGATCCCCTTATTACTAGGGCAGCAGGGTGGCACAGTGGTTAGCACTACTGCCTCACAGCACGAGGAACCCAGGTTCAATTCCGGCCTTGGGTGACTGTCTGTGTGGAGTTTGCACTTTCTCCCTGTGTCTGCATGGGTTTCCGCTGGGTGCTCCGGTTTCCCCTCAGAGTCCAAAGATGTGCAGGTGAGGCGGAAAGTAACCGTGCTAAATTGCCCATTAGAACATAGAACAGTACAGCACAGAACAGGCCCTTCGGCCCTCAATGTTGTGCCGAGCCATGATCACCCTACTCAAACCCACGTATCCACCCTATACCCATAACCCAACAACCCCCCCCCCCCCTTAACCTTACTTTTATTAGGACACTACGGGCAATTTAGCATAGCCAATCCACCTAACCCGCACATCTTTGGACTGTGGGAGGAAACCGGAGCACCCGGAGGAAACCCACGCACACAGCGGGAGGACGTGCAGACTCCACACAGACAGTGACACAGCCGGGAATCGAACCTGGGACCCTGGAGCTGTGAAGCACTTATGCTAACCACCATGCTACCCTGCTGCCCCCTGCTACCCTGCTGCCCCCTGCTACCTGCTAGTGTCCACGGATGGGCGGGTTGGATGAGATTGCAGGGATACGATGGGCCATTTGGTTAGGGTGCTCTTTCAGAGGGCCAGTGCAGATTCAATGGGCCGAATGACCCCTTTGGCACTGTAGTAATTCTATGAGTTCCATTCTGATTTAATCAAGAACCAATCTGTCTCTGTCTTAAAGACACTCAGAGACTACAGTGTTTAATGTTACATACAATAAGTCACTAACCCAAAGTAATTTAGTTCACCCCATTGAACATTCCCGTACCAGCCTCCCCGGACAGGTGCCGGAATGTGGCGACTAGGGGCTTTTCACAGTAACTTCATTGAAGCCTACTCGTGACAATAAGCGATTTTCAATTTCAATTTTTCATTAAGACAGTCAGATTAATGTGACGAATATATTGTTCAGAAAATAATGCATCATGGACCTAGATATTCATACTAATTTACAGTCAAGGTTGCAAACTAGGACAAGCCGGAGACAAGTAAACATTAATTTAGGTCTTGATCAACAGGATGTGCCAGCCTAACATCATCACACACTAATAGCCAACACTGTGCTAAAGACACAGTCCAGATTATCAAGCATGCTATAATCATGTATATTAAAACCAAAGCTGCTTTGTTACACAAAACAATCTGGGAATTTTCACTGAACCCATTTGTAATTCTTGGTTTGGATGCAACATGGATTGTCTTGGTTGACAAACAACACTGCAACGGTCTATTAAAAATATCAGGAGTCATTTTCACCGTCACCACTTGCATGTTGAAAAAGGCAGATCAGCCACTTGCCTGATCCCTGTTTTCGTTCACAGTGAAGTAAATGGAAATATGACCATAGTCATGTTTAATAATGGGCTGGCAATCCATTCCACCAGCTTACTGGCCAAACGGTGAAGGTGAAAGTAATCCTCATTTTCTGGTGGCCAACTCAATTGGTTCATCAATGCACAAAATAATCATAGAATCCCGACAGCCCATTGTGTCTACTCTGGCCCTCTGATAGGGCACGTTGTCGAGGGCCACTCACCTGCCCTGTCTCTGTAACCCCATAACCCCACATGACCTTTGGACACTAATGGACAATTTATTGGTGGCCAATCCACCTAACCTGCACATCTTTGGACTGTGGGAGGAAACCGGAGCACTCAGAGGAAACCCACGCACACATGGGGAGAACGTGCAGACTCCATGCAGTCAGTGACCCGCATACAGAATTGAACCGGTGTCTCTGGTGCTGTGAGGTAGTGGTGCTAACCACTGTGCCACCCAAATAATAAGATACTCTGAATTCTTCTCATTGCAAGTTCTCAATTTCAGGCAAACTGGGCGAGCATTGCTAAAGGCGAAGGAAGTGAAATCATGAGGTACTTGACAGAGTGGGAACCAAACCACGAAGAAGGGTAGGAAGGAAATGAAATGAAAATCACTTATTGTCACGAGTAGGCTTCAAATTAAGTTACTGTGAAAAGCCCCGAGTCGCCACATTCCGGCGCCTGTTCGGGGAGGTTGGTACAGGAAGTGAACCGTGCTGCTGGCCTGCCTTGGTCTGCTTTAAAAGCCAGTTATTTAGCCCTGTGCTAAACCAGCCAGTTAATACTTTTTAAATCTGGCATAATTTTCCTGTTTCTGTTTCCAGGAATTGATCCCCCTACTGATGGGATTGCACAGAAATAAGTTACACAGACCCTTAAATCCACAAGCAAAAGATGAACTAAACTCGCAAAAGACTATTAGCATTTTGTTTGAAACAATATTTTGAGTTGCGAGCAGTTGTTTTCCAACAAAACTGATGTGTTGGATGGATGTGCTAATTAGATCAATGACTGAATTCTAATGTATCAGTATGGATTGAAATATTGTCTTGAAATATTGTCAAGCAGTGAAAAAGAATTTAGACTCAATCCAATCATTAAATTCTTACCCATGCTGTGACAGGAACATTAGGACAAGTTGCTGTGTGGCATGGCATGGGCTTGACAAACAATGTTGCATTGTAAAATTTACATTCCTCGAAGTTCAACCTGTTGGGATCAATAAGAATTCCAATTTAGCGGCATTGTGATGACTCTAAAAGCCGAGCTGATTTCTAACTTATCCTTTGTTACAATGGGATGTTGAAAGGTCTCATTGCATTAATTGCACATTAATAACTTTTTGAATTTTCCAGAATAGGAATGGTCCAGAAATCTACCACGCCGTATCAAGTGGAAAATGTGCATATGCTGTACGTGCAACATCTGCTGTGTAGGATTTGTCATGGGCCAGGGCTTAGAAACTTCAAAGTGTATTATGAAGTTCACCTGACCTGTAACTTTAATGTTGAATTTGTCTAGGATGAGCACAGGTGTGATTCAACAGACTTCCTGGGGAATTTTATCAAAACAAAGTTTATTACAAGAATGTATTTAACATATATAAAACAGATCGCAAGAAGTAGTTCTCAATTACAAACATTAAAAAACACACAACAGCTACAGTAATCTATGTATATAACTCTTAATGAATCCCCTTAGTAGCTGTTCCAATTCAAAACAAAATCCAATAAACCAAAACCCCTTTCAAGGGTGTAGCTCAGCACACTGTAATCCCACTTGAATGGGATGGGTCCTTCCCCGGAGATTCTGGTCCAGCCACCAACCAGCAGATTCAAAACTCCTTCCGGAAAGCAACTATATCTTTAAAGTTACCAAGGCCGTTTGCCACACCCAATGTGCTTTCAGTTCACTGGGACAGCTTTTAAAATGAAAACAGGGAAACACTGCTTCTCTTCTGCAGTCCAAAGCAACAAACTGAAACTGAGACCCAAACACTAAAAAACCCTCTCACCTGACAGCCACAGCCCAGCTCCACCCACAAAATGACATAACTGAAGCCATACGGTCATATAAAAACTTTCTTAAAGGGACGCTCACATAACAGATCAGACTATGTCAACTAAAAGGCATCCCATTTGCACTCTGTGAAAACAGTTGTTATTACTGTTAGTGCTCATGGCAACAGCGGCAGCAACTGAAAGGTTATACATCAAGTATTCTGTATAACTTCTGGAGATATCTCCTAAAAGTTTATCCTGTCTTTGTATTACTATAATCTGTGGACACAATTTACATAATTATGGACCCATAACCTTTAGAAGGATCAACATATAGCAGAACATGATATAAGTTTATATTTGGACAATTTTAGTAACTATTTCCCATGAGTAGCTGATAGAGAATGTATAATTGTGTGAGAAAGATACAGCATGAGTTTTTGGGTCATTTTTACTCATTGCACTAATGACTTGAGTTTGTTTTCAGGTCAGTGGAATGAAATGACTCTATTCAATTATGCAGCCATCTCTCCTGTCTAGAATGCAATTAATATTTTGACACTGAAAATAAACTAAAATAAAATTAACTAAATCAGCAGGGTGACCCTATTTTAGTACTGATGAATAAAACATAATTCTTGCATTATAACCTCCCACTACTGAACATCATGCGAGGGCATGTGAAGGGGGAAAGCCTTTTTTTGTCAATAAGTTGGCGACCAAAGAGAGGTTTAAGCAACATGTCATGTTTGCTAAGAGAGAAAAGTCCTCTTTCCTTATATAAAGGGAGGCAGTATGGGTTGTGACTCTCCGAGGGACAATCAGCAAAATATGGGAACCCCGGCTTGGTGGTTCCCTGCCTCTCATTTCATTCCTGCTAGCTCAGATGTGGTGTGTCCCCTAGTACTATCCTCCGATACTAACTAATGGATGGAAATGTGGGTGTGATGGTTGACTGTTACTGAACAAAGTTGTCGTGGCAGCTGCCAGCAAAACTGGCACAGATTTACGTTGTCCATCTGAAACGATCCCACACCACGTCGACATTGGAGTGGGTAGGCCTCTTTGTTCAAATAACCCAATGGTTCAACTTCTCTTGCCCCGATAGCTATATAACGCAGTCTATGGTGCCCCAAAACATAGGGCCTCACGGTAGCAAGGGCCTCACGGTAGCATGGTGGTTAGCATCAATGCTTCACAGCTCCAGGGTCCCAGGTTCGATTCCCGGCTGGGTCACTGTCTGTGTGGAGTCTGCACGTCCTCCCCGTGTGTGCGTGGGTTTCCTCCGGGTGCTCCGGTTTCCTCCCACAGTCCAAAGATGTGCGGGTTAGGTGGATTGGCCATGCTAAATTGCCCGTAGTGTAAGGTTAATGGGGGGATTGTTGGGTTACGGGTATACGAGTTACGTGGGTTTAAGTGGGGTGATCATTGTTCGGCACAACATCGAGGGCCGAAGGGCCTGTTCTGTGCTGTACTGTTCTATGTTCTATGTCCAAAGCCGGCTATTTCTTTTAAAAAATGTGTTCACGGGATGTGGGTGTCGCAGGCTGTGCCAACACTTATTGCCCCTCCCTAATTGCCCTTGAGCGGGCAGTTAAGAATCAACCACATTTGCTGTGGGTCTGGAGTCACATGTAGGCCAGACCAGGTAAGGATGGCAGATTTCCTTCCCTAAAGAACACCAGCGAACCCAGGTGGGGTTTTACGACAATTGACCATGGTTTCCTGGTCATCATTAGACTTTCAATTCACTGCTTCCCTCAGTTCTCTCATTCGGCTGCTGGCACCCATCAAGAAGGACATTTGCTGGTTTCTTCAGACAGGGAGTAACTAGCGATCTTTTGAGACGTCCCAAGGCATTTCACAATATTAGCAAGATTAAATTTGACACTGTGCCACATAAGGAAATATTAGGACAGATGACCAAGAGTCTAGTCGAAAAGCTCGGTTTTGAGGTTTGTACACTGCAGGTGGGAAGGAGTAGGTGACATCCTCTGAGGCAGCAAGAAAGATGTGAGGCAAGAAAGGTTAAGGGTGGTGTCACAAGCGAAGCACAGTTCTGGTCCAATGGGCTCCACTTCTCTACTTGTCCTTTGAAATGCTGCTTAAAACTGAGCTTTTTGACACGGCTCTTGGTCATCTAATATTTCCTTATGTGGCACAATGTCAAATTTAATCTTGCTAATATTGTGCAATGCCTTGGGACGTCTTACTAAGTTAAAGTTCCTTTATAAATGAAGAGGTTCAGCAACCGTCTACCTGAAGAATCATGTCCTGCCCCTCTTAACTCACAGACGAACCTACTCACCTCACCTGCTCTCTAACTGACCCTAACTGGCTGCTGGTCGTTCGAGTTATTCAGTTAGCTGTTTCTGCTTCTGTTCCACCAGCTGTTCAACCACCCAAAGCAGTCAGGAAAAAGCAGCACTCAGACGCTTCAAGTGCTCAATGAAGGTAGGGAAGGGAAAACAAGTCCTCTTGGTAAAAATAAGCACTACTCTGGAATAATCCTTTTCTATTCCTCTTGCGATCTTACCCACTGCCCTCTCAAAGTCTACTTTTCAAGACCGAAGAGTGGGTTCTTCCTAATCTTTACTCACAAGTCAATCCTGTGACGCTAAGTAGCAGCCTTGTGACACGACAGCCAAAGCTTGGACGTTTCTCTTGTGTTTCAATGATTACAAAATGAACTCAGTGCTCAAGGTGCAGCCTGAGTAGAGTATTAAACAGGTTCACATGATGGTTTCAGACTAATACTTTCCTAATTTGGCAGTATAGCTTAGCACTGTTTGCTTTATTGATTGCTGCTTTGCAATAGCTGAATAGAGTAAGTACTGCATCTGCTATCACTCCCTGATCGTGTTCAGTCTATTCCCTATCCAGTTCAACATCATTTACTAAGTATGTTCCCTTTTTTTTGTATTATGCATATGTACCCATTTTTACCCATTTTCAAATTTTGACCCGGGCCCTCTGTATAATTCCTTGGCTATTTCATTCAATTTGACTGACTTTGTAATTTAGTATTAGTAATTTTAGCAACTTATTAATTTAGAGAAGATGCAGGAGTGATTTCCAAACACAGCAAGACAGAAAACCAGCCCAATATCCTTTCAAATGACTTCAAGAGGCAGCAATCCAATACCAGCTGTTCCACAATACATGGTTGACCTTTAATGCCCTCGGGGCAAAAGACATGGGAAGTAAATGTGGCCTAGTCAGAACCACCCATGGCATGAGAACAAGATGTAATAATGCTGGAGGCCTGAGTTATTGATCCTTTCACTGTGCCTCGGCTTTCAATATCCATTCCTCCACAATTGAAATCTTAGGGTCAAAATTCCAGTGCCTGTACTGTTCAACTCTCTTTGAGGGTGATAATAACAGATTGATTTGCCAACGTCACAGATGCCCCCTGTTCCAGATGCTCACCCAGATACCCTCTACTAGTGGCACAGCACAGGCGGAAGAGGTTGACACTTATGTCAGCAATATTTTACACCATCGTGTGACCCTGCAAAAATGCAGCAAGTGCAATCTCAGAAAGCGCTGAGCAATAAGCGTGCAGCACCACTCATCCCCAGGTACTGATGCAGGTCCCTTAGGATGAGTCAGAGATATAGAGAACAGCCATTCTGTTTCCCCTGTGTCATCACACTTGGTTTTTCAGCCACTGCTACTCCTTCAAATAGGGTGGAACTTGCTGGAGGGGGACATCAAAATCAGGCCTGTGACACACACGAGGGCCAAATGTGGCAGCAAAAGTGTCAAAACCGTGCGCAAATCCAAACCAATTAACAATTACTGTATTTGACACACAGTGTTTCTTTCATTACCTGATGAATCGTGTCACTCTTCCAAAAAGCATACAGATTATAGAAGGATAAATTTAACAAAGCCCCATGCTACTGTAGAAGAATTAGAGGTGCACTGTTTTTCATTACGCAGAGGCTGCACCCAAGGTTGGGCCTTGCAAAATCCACCCTGTAGTACACAGAAAAGCATCAACAGGGACGAACATAGGAGTTTCCTGATTCTCCCGTGATTTACAGCTTTGCCTCTTTGTAAGTGTTGTTTAGGGCTGGTTCAAACTCCGGCAAGAGAGGCAGCTTTCAATGTGTTCCTGTAGTTAAGGAATGCTGTACTAGTTACTCATTGACAACCCATAACAGACTGTCATGAGCTGGAATGTTAACTTGCTTTCGTGTTAATTAAAGAAGCAAATCATAGTTGCTGAACCAAGATCAAGTTGGCTTATTGGTTTAAATTGTCAATGGCAGGCAAGCACTGTGGCACAGTGGTTAGCACTGCTGCCTCACGGCACGGAGGTCGCAGGTTCGATTCCGCCTCTTGGTCCGTGTGGAATTTGCACATTCTCCCCGTGTTTGCGTGGGTTTTGCCCCCATAACCCAAAGATGTGCAGGGTAGGTGGATTGGCCACGCTAAATTGCCCCTATATTGGAAAAAAATGAATTGTGTACTCAAAACTTATATGAAAAAAATTGTCACTGGCTACATACCGGTAAATAATGGGCATTTCCTGAAACCTGATCTAATTGTGGGACAATGCGTTGTTACAGTTTTGTAAACAAACACATTTATTTGGAAAATTATTAACTGGGGCTTGCATCTTAGCAGAGAAATGTTGAGCTAAAATTTCAATAGCACTGGTTTTCAGGCGTGAGGATCGTGTTGCCCTTTACTTTGTTCAAAATGATGCCGGCAGTGTGTAAATAAACTTCATGCTGCTTCTTATTGCTATAACAGGGGTGTACAGTCCTGCACGAATGGCACTATTGCCTGGTTGCATGTGGAGCAGGGAGCCCAGAGGAGCGATTCTCCGCTCCCCAGGCCGGGTGGGAGAATCGCGGGAGGGCCACTCTGGCACCCCCCGCGATTCTCCCACCCCCCCCAAAATGGCGTGTCGTGTTTTGTGACACACCGCTTGGAGAATCGTGGGTCGCTGTTTTTCACGACCCGCGATTCTCCGGCCCAGATGGGCCGAGCGGCCTGCCGTTCCCGACCTGTTCACGCCGGCGGCAACCGCACCTGGTCGCTGCCGGCATGAACAGCACACGAAAGGTGAGTTTGGGGCCTGTGGGGGGCGGAGAGGGGATTGAGCACCACGGCCGTGCTCGGGAGGGGACTGGCCCGCGATCGGTGCCCACCGATCATTAGGCCGGCGTCTACAAGAGACGCACTCTTTCCCCTCCGCCACCCCGCAATATCAAGCTGCCACGTCTTGCGGGGCAGCGGAGGGGAAGACGGCAACCGCGCATGCGCGGGTTGGAGCCGGCCAACCTGCGCATGTGCGGCTGACGTCATTAGGCGCTGCCGGCCGCGTCATTCTCGGCGCGCCGCCTTGACGCCAGCGTCAAGGCCCGGCGGCCGAGTTCTCCGCAACGCCGCTCCTAGCCCCCCCCCTCCCCCGGGGGGGGGGGGGGGGGGAGAGAATAGGGGGCGAGAAGCGGCCTCCGACGCCATCGTGAAACACTCCGGGTTTCACAACGTCATCGGCCATTGCGGAGAATTCCGCCCCAGGTCTGTGCATGGCTGGCATGAGTTAAATCCAGCCTGCATCTCTGGGGAGGTGCCTTCTGGCTGCAGCAGGTAGTGGATCCATCTCCTCAGGTGCTTCACATAAGGAAGAAAGTGCAGCAGTGGAGCAGTGGGCCAGGTTGTTCGATCCAGTCAGCCTGACATCAGTAATCAGAAAACTGCAGCATGTACTATTCAGGGAGTCTAAACAACGCACTTAAAAACTCATGGGATGAGCAGATTTAGAGTCAACATAGTTTAAAAGGAAAAATTGGGATTGACAAATTTAGAGTTTCTGTGTGCGACTCGATGGGCCGAATGGTCTACTTCTGCTCCTACGTCTTATGGTCCTTGAGGATGTAACTAAACGTGTTGATAAAGGGGAGCCAGTAACTGTAGATTTCCAAAAGGCATTCCTTAGAGTGCCACAGAAGTAGAGCATGCAAAATAAAGGCACATAATGTTGGGGTTAATGAAATGGGGGATTAGCTAATGGACAGGATGAAGAGAGGGGAGATAACAGGACACTTTCCTGTTGCATGTTGTAACTAATGGAGTGCTACAAGGATCAGTGACAGACCCTCAGCTATTTACAACCTGTATTGATGACTTAGACGCGGGGACCGTGAATAATGTATCCAAGTTTGCTGATGATATATAACTAAATGAGAATATAAACTGTAAGTAGGATACACAGAGGCTACAAAGAGATATAGACATGTTAAGTGAGTAGAACAACAAGGTGGCAGATGGAGTATTTTTTATTTTGATAATAAGAATAGAAAAGCAGAATATTATTTTGAGTCCTTTCTGCTTACTTCATTTGTTCCCATCTCTTTTATGTTAGTTTATTATTTTGGCCATATGGGATGTGTCTTTAAATAGAAGATTCAGTTGAAACAGCCTGCTTTTGAGGAAACTGTGTTTCCAGGCTTCATGTTGGGCAGACGAGAAGCCAGATTCTTGGGAACCGGTTTTGGAGGAAGTTGGTTTGATTGATTAACAGGCAACCAGTGGGTTGACCCGTGACAGTATTCTGCCTGACAACAGTCAGGGGTTGGTTCCTGCGGTCATGCTTTATGAGAGAACTGGGCAGAAGTGTTGACCTTGGAAGTGAAAGGAACACTCTCTCTTTCTCTCTCTCTCTTCTGCTTGCTGTAGTGAAGCAACTGCTCTATAGTTCTGAAAGCAGTGAGTGCCTGGCACATCCTTTGCTGTGAACCTGAAATTATGTTAAGTCTGCAGAGAAGGTAGACAACCTAGCCAGAGAAAACCACTTCAAACATAAAAGGAAGAAGTACCAAAACAAAAGCCTGATCTTCAGAAAGACATTAACTGGAAAGTCACTCCAATGCATCAAGCATCCTTTAAATTTTCTGTCCATTTAATTATAAACATGCACTCAATAAAATGTTACTTTTGTTTTGAAGTTAGAAATCTGGTGACTGTAGTTTATTGGGCTCAATCAAGGACCTCGAGTATTTTAAATAAAATATAATTTCACCTGTGTTGCGACTCCAGGTCAAGTGGGCCTAGAATTGACCGCACACTAGCCCAAAGTCTTGCGACAATATAAAATGAAATGAAAATCGCTTATTGTCACAAGTAGGCTTCAATGAAGTTACTGTGAAAAGCCCCTAGTCGCCACGTTCCGGCGCCTGTTCGGGGAGGCTGGTATGGGAATTGAACCGTGCTGCTGGCCTGCCTTGGTCTGTTTTAAAAGCCAGCAATTTAGCCCAGTGTGCTAAACCAGCCTCTGAAACCACCCCCTAAAAGGAAGGCTTACTACAATTACTTATGGCTTTGGTGGGATCACACCTGGGGTACCATGTGCAATTTTGGATTTCATATCTAAGGAAGGATTATAATGTGATGATAGGGAGCCTATACTTCCTGGAGCTTAAACGAAGGACATCTGATCCCATTGAAATGTACAAGATTCTGAAGTGATTTGACAGGTTAGACATGAGAGGGTGTTCCCCCTGGCTGGGGAATCTAGACCTTGAGGGCACACTTTCTGGACTCAGAGATCAATAATGAGATGAGGTGAAAATTAATCATCAATGGTTGTGAATATCTAGAATTTTCTACAACAGAGGGTTGTAGATGCTCCACCATTGAATAGATTTAAGGTTGAGAGAGGCAGAACTTTGATCACCTAATCAAACGATACGGGGATTAGACAGAAAAGTGGAGTTATGGCAGAAGATGAGCCATGATCATACTGAACTGCAGAGCAGGAACGAGGAGCCTTATATTCTCCTCTTGCTCCTCTTAATTCTTATGTGCTTGCATTCTGGCAGCACTGTCCTCACCCTGCTCTAGCACCATTCACCTTCTGACTCCGACAACCTGCGATAGCTCCTCCAGCTGACTGAGCGACAGTTCTCAGTGCTAATCAGCTGAAAGTCCTTTACCTGAACAGGGTCTCCATAGGTGTTGATTACTGCAGCAGGAAGTTGCAGTGGCTCACCTCAGCTCTACGGTATGGTAGCACAGTGGTTAGCACTGTTGTTTTGCAGCCACAGGGTCCCAGGTTCGACTCCCTACTTGGGTCACTGACTGTGCGGAGCCTGCATGCACTCCCCGTGTCTGCATGGGTTTCCTCCCACAAGTCCCTAAAGACGTGCTTGTTAGGTGAATTGGACATTCTGAATTCTCCTTCAGTGTACCCGAACAGGCGCCGGAATGTGTTAACTAGGGGCTTTTCACAGTGACTTCATTGCAGTGCTAATGTAAGCCTAATTGCAACAATAACAAAGATGATTATTATTGTAAGAAAGAACCTGCAGCAAGCGCACGATCAGTAAGAGGCGCATGATAAGTTGGGAGATATATCACCTGCTTGAGATACATTCCGAGTGAAAATATTTGGGAATTTTCAGCAAAGTGAGAACTCAGTGCAGAGGGAAAGGGTTTACTCCTTTGCTTTTTGCTTCCTGACCTTTTTACCCTTCAGAAAGTGGTGCTGCCGTGCTGCAAGTGGAGAAGGGTATGTGGTGAGTATTTCATCAGCGATGGGGGGAACAAAACGACAACCGTGAGGTCGCAAGAAGCTGATAGGTTGATTGTCCGGTAATTGCGTCTTGAATAAGAGAAAGTTACGGCCTAATATAAGGTGATACAAAGAGACCAAAATATAATAGAGTTAACAGGAGAGAAGTAAACTGGGACACCCTAAGGTTTGAAATAACAAACAATTTGCTAGTTATGTCATAAAATATAGAAAAAAGCATCATAAAATTTGAGAAATAATTTAATTAATTAGGGTCGCAGGACAGGTGTGGCTGGATTCTCTGTTTGGGAGACTAAGTCCCCACGCTGGCATGAAAATGGTGGTGTTTTACGCCAGGAAAACTGGTACAAAACGGCCACCGATTCGTCGTTTTGCTGGGGGATAGCAGGGAGTCAGGGTAAAGCACCCAATTCGAGCTGCCGATACAGCCCTGAGCATTTCCGGGTCTGTGGCCGTGTATTTGCACGGCGACAGCCTGCAGTGGCTGCGCCGTGCTTCACAGTGAATTCAACCCATGGACCGGACCGCCCGTCCACAGTGCCCCCAGCCCCGAATGAAGCCTCCCCTGCCCGCAGGGATCGGTGCTACGGGTCCCAAGGCGTCGAGAACTCAGCCGGTCAGGGATGGAGCATCGCGGGCGGGCCTCAGGCTTTTCAGGGGGTGGAGCATCATGAAAGCGGTGCCCCCCCCCCCCCCCCCGATTTTGGCGTCATCAGGGATTCTCCGCCCCCTCGTCGAACGCAATTTCGGCATCGGGGAACGGAGAATCCAGCCCGTGATGTGTCAAGGCTGCAGCATGTGAGATCCTGGATAACATTGTGAGCGAAAAGAGTGGAAACATTATGATCCCGATAAAGACCAATAGCAATTTAAAAAAAATTGAATTTCAAGCAATTGGCTGGAAAGATCATATGACAAGATTTCAAGTTTTAAGGCTTTTACTGTAAGAAACTAAAAGCAACATTGACTAAACATAATTTCAGTCGACAACATATTCTCTAAACTACAGAAAATATCTTTTAATTTCTACAGAAATTAACATTTACAATGACTAAAAACTCATCTGCCGAGCTATAAATTACTCTGTCTCTTAGGTGGATGCTTCATTCTCCAAGAACAAGTGCAAACTTATTCTCATTTCTTTTTTAATTTTCCAGCCAGGTACTTTCAACTCCTTGAACTGACTTTCACAGTGATTTAGTAAACGCTTCCTCGATCCAAAGCTAGGCAAATCTTCCAATCTTTGGTTTAAACCCTCACAAACTTGGTCCCTTCAATTCGAGTACCTGCTCCCAACCGCATCTTGCATGGTGAATATTAGAAACTGGCTGACTCTTTCTCTCTGCGCTTTGCCCTTACCCCCACCTCACCCCCACTCTCTCTCTCAGATTCTTGGAACACTGATTGTGATGTTCAGTGATTTGTTTTTTAGGAAATCCTGCAACCTGTTCCTGCAATAGATTGCAACGGATCTTTTGGTCCTCTTTTACCCCATCTCCGTGGCAACGTAAACCACTTGGCCCTTGTATCTGGCAGAAATTCTAACACGTTATCCACTAAACCCCCCCAAACTCAATGCTACCTTGGAATTAAATAGACAGTATAAGTATAACTGTTTACATAAGTTGGCGACTAAGGCCCAGATTTTTATTTCCAGGTCAGGATATTTCCTGACTCTCCCAACCTGATCTGGGAAAAAGAGGCCCACAAGGTCAGATTTTTGTTCTGGGGATTGGGCTGGATTAAAGTCAGGTCTGGCACCCCTGGAACGAGTGCGGAGGCGAGCTGGGCGTAAGGCCTGCCTCTATGCTCTGGCACTGTATCAAAGTTATTTGTTGAAAAGATTTAAACAAAAGATAGCTCTCTAGCCTTTGACCCAGACACATACACTGCCCATGCCATCCAGGCTAACCTTGGTGGTCCTCACACTCCTGATGTTGCCCTATGTCCCTCTGGCCAGTCCCCATTGCACCTCACAACCCAATACCAATTCATGCCCCTTACCGATCCCCATGGCCCCTCTGCCAACTTGGTGCCAATTCATGCTGACCCATGCCTCCCATACACCATGTTGTGCCCTTATTCTCATCATACCAATTCACCAGTATCTCCTGTGGGCAAACCTCCGGAGCCATGCTGGCATAAAATAAATTTGGGCCTAGTGATAATGTCACTACTAGAAAAACTGATCATTTGAGCACGGTAGCATAGTGGTTAGCACAGTTACTTCACAGCTCCAGGGTCACAGGTTCGATTCCCCGCTGGGTCACTGTCTGTGCGGAGACTGCATGTTCTCCCCGTGTCTGCGTGGGTTTCCTCCAGATGCTCCAGTTTCCTCCCACAGTCCAAAGATGTGCATGTTAGGTAGGTTGGCCATGATAAATTGCCCTTAGTGACCAAAAAGGTTAGGTGGGGTTACTGGGTTACGGGGACCGGGTGAAGCTGTGAGCTTAAGTAGGGTGCTCTTTCCAAGGGCCGGTGCAGACTCAATGGGTCTAATAACAAAGAACAAAGAAAAGTACAGCACAGGAACAGGCCCTTTGGCCCTCCAAGCCTGTGCCGACCATGCTGCCCGTCTAAACTAAAACCATGGCCTTCTTCTGCGCTGGAACTTCGATGTAAAAATTTAATGAGTTGAAATTCCACTCATCAATCTCTGGCGATTTAACGGGAATAGTTCTAACTGTCATATTGGACACGAGTTCCCAGGTGCTTCCTGACGACTGACCTGGCAAGACCGCGAGCCGTATCTAACAGCACTTAAGGCCAGAAATAGTCCTGCACGAGCTTCAGGGTGAAACTGACAGCTGATTCGCCTGGATCTTTGCCCAGCAGCTCCACACTAACGAGGAGGAAGCTGCACTTCAAAGCCCCTCCGGAGAAACTGCAGTCAGCATGCAGCCACGCCACCGACTAGACCTGCTCCACGTTTCGGAGATGCTGATCTGGCCAGGCTGCTGGACGCCATGCACACGAGACGGGACACCCTGTTCCCCCGAGGGTGTTGGAGGGCCAGCAGCAGGGCCAGCAATGCCGCCTGGTCTATGTGGGTAGCTTGACCAGGAGGATTGCTGCCCAGTGCCGCAAGAAGAGCAACAACCTCCACCGGGCCGCACGGGTGAGTTGATACCAGCCCCCGGCACCAATCCCACCTGACACCACCTTGACCTCACTCCCACACAATGAGTCGGTGGGCTGGCACCTCATACACACCCCCCTCCCCCCCTCACAGTGTATCACCGTACTTATGCCCTAGCGCACCCACTAGCACCAACCTCCCATGCCCAGGAGCGGTGCCCTCAGATGGGCCACCTGGGCTGTTACCAGCACCGCGAGGGCTGCCACTGCGCGCCCAACAACACCTTCCATATTTTTATATCTGTGAGGAATTGGAGTGAGAGAGAGACTGACAATCAGTTAGGGCTTCCATCCTGGGGCCTTCAAATCCCCCAAGACTCCCCAACTCTTACATGTCCCACCTTCTCTCAGAGTGCCATCCACTAAGCCAGTTGTACTGGAGAACCCCGACCTACACACTCAGCCCCCAGCCACAGCAGGAGCCAATAGACCCCAGGCCTCTGCCAGGAACATTAGGGAGACCATGTTCAGGTGTCCTCCCCGAATCCAGACACTTTCCTTTGACTGCTTGCATATCCCCAGTGCTGAAGCCCACCTCTTGAGTATTTGCTTGTAGGCTGATGCCTCCGTGGTACTGATGCCTCCAGGGTTCAGTAAAGGTGTTCAGACTACACAGTTTTATTGGAATGCGAGACAATTACACTCATCTGAGACATGGCACGTGTACCCACGAGAATCCACTTGTAGGCTGTGCTCATAACTAACAATGCCGATTCCTTAGCAGCAATCGCCTTCAGCTGGGCGGCGATAGGCTGCTCACAGCCAACTGGAGTTAAAGTGACCATCCACATAGAATAAGGAACAGGGCTCTGTCCTGTGAGTGTTTGGTGGGACAGATAGGCAGCAGGCGTAGTTACCCTGTCATGGATATACACATTTGGAGGATGGCCCATAGGACCCGTAGGCGTGAGCCCCTCACTACCCCCACCTCCGATTGATGGCGCCCTGGACCCGACCAGCCTCCTCTCCACCTCGAGCACTGAGGCAGCAGCTCCAGTGCCCCGGTACTCTGCCCTCGGAAACAAAAATATCTACTCACCTCCTACAATCTCCTCAGCAACCATCGCTCTCAGTTCACTTTTTTAAAATAGGAGTACTAATTGGCTCCCACATGATCTCTTGCTGGGGGTGGGGGGTCAGTTAGATCCTGGGAGGTCATTAGATAGGGTGTCCATCTCGTTAATGAGATGGAGATAGCTCTTAATTGGTGATAATTGGTTTCCCGCCAATGGGAGCGAGCCGGTTAGATCACAAACTGATCTGTGCGGATCCCAATTTTGGCCTCACCCCCACAGATCCCTGCCGGGTGCAATGCGGCCATTAAATCGCGGCCAACATTTCTACTCGATAACTATTTGGAACTGAGAATCATACACAGGGCACCCCACTGTGATAATATTAGGTTGTAAAATCAGTCACACAGCACAAACTCTGTAATGATAACTCTCACGCTTATGTCAACAGATAGAGTGAAATAGCAGGCACATTTTTTCAACTCCACATGTTTACTTTTAAACTTAAGCCCAGAAGAGTTAAATCCCTTGACCACTTTGGCAGTTCTAATGAGTATACATTTTGTATGCGTACATTCAATAATCCCAAAGGAAACCTAACCCATTCCAAAGGGTGCTGTACCTCTCCCAAAGGTGTCCCAAGACCATATCCAAGGGGACACCTGACCTCTCCAAAGAGGTTCAGACATGCTCCTACCAGGTCTGGTCTGCATATGTTTGGGTTTCAGACACTTCTATCAATGGTAGATTTATAACCCAGCCCCCATTTCTCCTCCCGCCACCCAGTAAATGTGGGCGCAGGCCAAATTCGAGGGTGAGACTTCCAACTTTTGCCTGCATTTTCATGCAGGCGTCGAACCAGTAAGTAAACCTGAGCCTCCCCTCCCTCCCCCCACCGTTAACCTTTAACCACTGACCCGCCCAATCGTGTGGCTTGGCAGAATTCTGAACAGATCACGTTGACTCCTTTCCGTCCTCCATTGTATCCTAAATGAAAGGGACTATATCAAAACAGAATTTTGCAAACTGCATAGATGGGATTGTCTGAACTCGGGGCATGTGATCGGGCGGAGAGTAGATGCCTCGACTCCTCGAAAACGGCGTCAATGTGACGCACGCCGGGCGTAGTTGAAACCATGTTCACATATCTTTAGTGGGCCCACCTGCCATGCTCCGCCTCCGATGGGCTGAGTTCCCGACGGCGTGGTCCACGCGTGCTCTCAACAATCGTGAACCTGTCGTGGTGGCTGCTGAGAGAGAAAGAGAGAGAGGGGGTACGGACAGTGTGCCGATCAGTGTGTGCGTGATGGTGTGGGGGGGGGGGGGGTGTATTGTTTAATTGTGCTGCAGCTTGTTAGCCCTGCGAGTGTCCATCATGGACCCAACGAATCCCGCACCGTTTTCCGTGGGTTTTGGGGGTGTTCACCGGTAGCAGAATCGGTACAGTCGTCGCGCCGATTGTTCTGATGTGAAAGTTCACGGATTCTCTGTTGGCGTCAGACTCAGGGACGGAGAATCTGGCCCTATATGTGCAACACACAATCTCGGACCCCATGACACTTAATAATGTGTTAAAAACAAATCAAATATTGAAAAATGCCGATGAAAAACAGCACTCTCCTTCCTGAGCTGACCTTGGTCCCATTTCCCCTGTCCACGTGGTGCAATAGCTCTCCTGATTCACAAGACTGCAGAATTAGTTTTAGCTCTTTGCTTGTGAAACAAATCCACCAACCTTAGACAGACAAGATATCACAAAAAGATTGATACAATAAATTAACGGATTGCATCAGTTAGCCGCTGCAAGAAAGTTATGACCAGATTAAATAAAATTCCATCCATTAACTATTATATGCTCTTCCAAATGTTGAAAAGAGGAGCATTTTCTGATCAGTCTTACTGGTGTGAATTAAGTCCATCAAGGAGTGAATGTGTGCATGATACTCATCTTCATTGCGTGCCACTTGTTTTGCTGAAATTAAATTAAGCGTAGCAGGTGATTCAACATAATTCTCTGATTTCAGCACCTCTTGAAGCAGAAATGGTGATGACATATTAGAGTTGTCAGAGAATGAGAAAGCTGCCAACCGTCAGTAATCAAATCTAAAGGATGCACTGATTCTTACCAAGGCTCAAAGTTAATGTATTATTATTTTTGTTCCAAATTGTAACATGTATTGATCTGTGCTGATTATTTGCGAAATAGTGTGAAGCATTCTAAACACCTAGCAGGCGAATTGGACTGGAGATTAAAACATGCAACGTGACCCCTAATTTGCAGCACCTGCTGTCATTTCTACAGGAGCGAGCAGGAAGGCATTCCATCTTGAGAGCCGGCACATATTGTTAATTTATTTAAATCGGGATCCCACAGTGCGATTGGCATTCTAGAAACTCGCCAATGAAATAGAGGCAGGAGCAGCCAGGTTCAGAAGGTATGTACCTTTAACAGCTCTCCTTTTGGATCGGGGGTAGGTGCTCCCTCACCCTTGGCCTCTCAAGGAAGTCTTTGGCCTCCCTTCTGCTGATCTCACCCTCTCACTCTTTCTCTCTCTCTCCCACAGAGTGCATGATCACTAATCGCTAACCTCCCCAAGAACATCCCTTTCCCAACATCTACCGCAGCGCGGGTTCAATTCCCATGCCGGCCTCCCGAAACAGGTGCTGGAATATGGCGACTAGGGGCTTTTCACAGTAACTTAATTGAAGCCGACTTGTGACAATAAGTGATTATTATTACACACACGTCTCACCTGATCTGCAGCCTTTCTCCCCTCCCCGAATCAAACCATTCCACCCTCCCGGACCCCCGGTGACGAACTGCAGTTCACCCCATTGCCACTACTCACCAAGACCCCCACCCTTCAATTTGCAGCCTAACCCCTCCTGCAGCCATAACACGATCCCACCCATTCCCTTCACATGTGCTGTTCTGAAGGTTTCCAATCTCCCCTCACTCGATCACAGCCAGGTCCCCCTCCCCCACCACCACCACACCTCAAGGGTCAAACTGTGATCTGCCCTCCCTTCCTGATTGCTGGGACAATCCTCACTGACCGCAGCCTCCTGCAGGTAGTTTTCCCAGGTAGACATCCCGTCAATATGGCCAACTGCCAGATGAGAAATATTAATGTTAAAAGATAATTACGAAGGGACTTCCGGTGGTGGCCATGGAGTGAGTGGTGGCTCATTTGGTGGCTCCCGCTCAAGGTGGTTTTAAAAAACATCTTTTCCTGCCCAAAGGAACTTTGAGCGCAAAAGTACAGGCATGCCCGGGGAAAGTAATAGTCCTCTGGGGTGGCTGGTGGATGGATCCGCGGACAAGGAGCCGTCCAAGAAAGAAAGAGCAGCGGGAGAAGGAGAGTCTTCATGGTACGGCATAGGAAAAGATGGCGGCGGGCAAGGGGGTGGGGCGCGCTGCCCACCCAGTGGTTGACAGAGCAGTTGGTGGAGTTCCTGAACAATAAGTTCCTGCAGCAGAGGAAGGAGACCCTGAAGGATCTGGCCAAAGTGGTGGGACCGCTGAGATCGGGGATCGAGCGAGTTGAGCAGAGGCTGGAGGCCCAGGCCTGAGCGATTCAGAAAATGGAGGAGGTGGTGGGGGAGCACGAGAAGCATCTGGCATCATTGGTGGTCACATGTGGGCCAGACCAGGTAAGGACGACAGATTTCCTTCCCTAAAGGATGTCAGTGAATCAGATGGGTTTTTACGACAATCGACAATGGTTCGATGGTCAGCTTTAATTCCAGATTTTTTGTAATTGAATTCAAATTTCATCATCTGCAATGGTGTGACTCGAACCCAATGAGCATGACTGTGGGTCTGTGGAATACTAGTCACTGAGCTAGTTTCTACGGGGAAGGTGGTGGGGCAGTTGGTGAGGGCCAGAGGGGCAGTGTCTGAGTACGGGGAAAAGGCTAGTAGCATGTTGGCCCATCAGTTGAGGAAGCAGGAGGTGGTGACGGAGATTGGTAGAGTTAGGGATGATAAGGATAAAGTGGTGATGGACCAGGAGAGGGTGAATGGGGTGCTGGAGGCCTTTTCTAGAAGAGTCTACGAGCCACAGTCCCCGAACGTGGATGAGAGGGACACAGCGGTTCCTGGATGGGTTAGAGATTCCCAAAGTGGAGGAGGGGTTGGTTCAGGGACTGGGGATCTCATTTGGCCTGAGGGAGGTGATGGATGGTATGAGGTCGATGCAAGCAGGGAATGTCCCGGGGCCGGATGGGTTCCCACAGAGTTTTATAAAAGGTTTGGGGTGAACGGGGGCCACTGCTGGTGAATAATGAAGCGAGGGAGAGGGGGGAACACCCCCCTGCATTGTTGCAGGCTTCCATCTCCCTGGTTTTGAAGATGGACAAGGGCCCAGAGCAATGTGTATTGTACAGCCCGATATCACTATTGAATATGGACGGCAAGTTATTGGCGCAGGTGTTAGCATCGCAAATCGAAGACTGTGTGCTGGGGATGAGAGGCAAGGATTAGACGAGTTTTGTGAAGGGGGGGGAGAGTTGTCAGCGAATGTGAGGAGGCTACTCAATGTAATCATGATGCCTTCGGAGGAGCAGGAGATGGAGGTAGTGGTGGCGATGGATGTGGAGAGGATGTTTGATCAGGTGAAGTGGGCGTATTTGTTGGACGTGCCGGGACTGTATGGGTTTGGGCAGGTTGGTGGATTGGGTCCCGTTGTTATATAAGGTGCCGGTTGCGAGCGTGTGGACCAACTATATGAGTGGGACAAGGCAGGGGTGTCTGCTCTCCCCGTTGCTCTTTGCCTTGAGCGATAGAGCGATAAACCTGCTGGCAAAGGCACAAAGGGCATCAAGGAACTAGAGGGGGATTGAGCGAGGAGGCGTTGAGTATAGGGTCTTATTATATGCTGATGACCTGTTATTATATATTTCAAATCTAATGGTTAGCATCATGGAGAACCTGGTGGAAATTAGACACAGTAAGGAGAAAAGGTCGCGAATAGAAATAGTCTATAGGCCACAAAATAATAACGTGACGGTGGGGTGGCCAATAATCAAAGAAATAACTGACACATGTAAAAATGATACGTCAGTTATCATGGGGGATTTTAACCTACATGTCCATTGGTCAAACCAGGTTGGTCAAGGCAACCTTGAGGAGGCATTCATAGAATGTATCCATGATAGCTCCCTCGAGCACACGGTATCACAGTGGTTAGCACTGTTGCTTCACAGCGCCAGGGTCCCAGGTTCGTTCCGTGTTTGCGTGGGGTTTTTCCAGGTGCTCCGGTTTCTACCCATAGTTCAAAGATGTGCAGGTTAGGTGGATTGGCCATCATGTCCAAAACGTTTAGATGGGGTTACTGGGATAGGGTGGAGGTGTGGGCTTAATTAGGAAACCCACGCAGACACGGGGAGAACGTGCCGACCCTGCACAGACAGTGACCGAAGCCGGGAGTCGAACCTGGGACCCTGGAGCTGTGAAGCAACAGTGCTAACCACTGTGCTACTATGCCACCCATGACCGAATGGCAAAGAAGACATGATGGACCAAATGGCCTAATTCTGCTCTTATATCTTATGAACTTGTGATCATTAATGCACAAGCATTTACTGACTGTAGGTTAGCACTCATGTTACATGCATATAGAACATAGAACAGGCCAGCACAGTACAGGCCCTTCAGCCCATATTGCTGTGCTGACCATTTATCCTAATCCAAGATCAACCTAACCTATACCCCTTCAATTTACTGCTATCCATGTGCCTGTCCAAGAGTCACTTATATGTTCCTAATGACTCTGACTCCACCAGCTCCGCTGGCAGTACCTTCCACGCACCCAGCACTCTCTGTGTGAAGAACCGACCTCTGACATCTCCCCTAAAGCTTCCTCGAATCACCTTAAAATTATGTCCCCTCATGACAGCCATATCCGCCCTGGGGAAAAGTCTCTGGCTATCCACTCTATCCATGCCTCTCATCACCTTGTACACCCCTATCAAGTCACCTCTCTTCCTTCATTGCTCCAGTGAGAAAAGCCCTAGCTCCCTCAACCTTTCTTCATAAGATATGCCCTCCAGTCCAGTCTGCATCCTGGTAAATCTCCTCTGCACCCTCTCCAAAGCATCCACATCCTTCCTATAATGAGGTGACCAGAACTGGACAGAATATTCCAAGTGTGGTCTAACCAGGGTTTTATAAAGCTGCAGCAAAATCTCGTGGCTCTTAAACTCAATCCCCCTGTTAATGAAAGTCAACACACCATACGTCTTCTTAACAATCCTATCAACCTGGGTGGCAACTTTGAGGGGTCTATGTACATGGACCTCCAAGACCCCTTTGTTCCTCCACACTTCCAAGAATCCTGCCTTTAACCCTATATTCAGCATTCAAATTCGACCTTCCAAAATGGATCACTTCACATTTATCAAGGTTGAACTCCATCTGCCACTTGCAAGGACAAGTGGGGACTTGGGCTCCTTGGCCAATAGCCTGCCTGCGACCATCCCTGTCCCTGGCAAAATGCCATGACAGTGAGAAGATGATAGGCACACTGCCCAGCGCCTTTCTTTGCCATTTTCCCAACTGTCGCCGAAGGCCCCGTAAAATTCTGGCCGCAGCCTCTTTTTAAAAACAAAGGAAGAAGAATGATATCCGGCAGCACGGCGGCACAATGGTTAGCACTGCTGCCTCACTGCACTGAGGTCCCAGGTTTGATCCTGGCTCTGGCTAACTGTCTGTGTGGAGTTTGCACATTCTCCCTGTGTTTGCTGGGTTTCGCCCCCACAACCCAAAGATGTGCAGGTTAGGTGGATTGGCCACGCTAAATTGCCCCTTAATTGGAAAAAATGAATTGGTACTCTAAATTTAGAAAATAAAACAAAAACAAAAAAATTGAAATCCAACAACTAATGCTACTCAGGTAATTAAATTGTTATATGATATATTTTAGATTTTGTTGCCGCAATGTTTTAATACCTTGGGCTCAAATACATACAGGCAGTATGTCAGATAAAGATGTGATTAAGGGACATAAAGATGAGGTAAACAGTGATTTTAACCATTTACTTATTTGCAGAAAGATGGCAAATAGAATATTATCTTCAGGAGGGTCTCTGGGGTGTGGATAATTTTTGAGGGATTGTGTTTAGTTCTAGCTGGGCAGGTCATGGGATACCTTAGTAGGAGGTGACTGGAGAATTACTTATGTTTGGGACACAGCTGATATTATTAATGGGAGGAGCGAGGTCTGTCTGTAGTTTTGTAGACTGCTAAAGGATTTTAGTTGAACAGTTGTGTCTGACAAGACAGAAGGATTTTTAGGTTATTCCTGAAAGAGTCTCTCTCCAAGGGTCTGCCAAAGAAGCAAGTAACCCTGATTATTAACTTTATTTATAAGTGGCATTTGAACTGTATTGTGTATTATTTGGAATATACAGTGAACGGTGTCGATAGTGAGTTACATTTTTTTTCCTTTTACTTAAGAATTGTTTTACCATTAATTGTGAAGGTATCTATTTGTCATTATTCTGTGTTTAAATTAAATTTGTTTTAACCATAAAAGATACTTATTGGTCAGTGTTGTCACTCCTGTGGTTTAGCAGTCTTCCCTCACAGTCTTACAAATTGCTGAGATTCTCACACAGTTCTTTCAAATGCAAGGCAAAGAAAGAAAAGCTGGCATTATAAAGCAAGCTTTGCAGCCCAATAAAATGTTTGTCAGCCCATCAACAGGCTTTCTAATGGCTGTGCGCCCGTAGTGAAGTGGCATGGTAGGTGCACAGAGATGACGGCCAAGGTTTCCTGGCTGTTTGATCCCGCCGTGGGTTCCATGGCAGCCGAAGGTGAGAACGGGAAAGCCCCATTGACGACAGCTTGACCGGAAGATCCCACCGGCGGCCAATGGTGGCCACCTCTGCCACCCCACAACATGCCCTGCGGGAGGGCGGAGGGTGAAAATCCCACCCTGCATTACACCAGTGCTGTAACACATGAGGAAATTATGGGGTGACGTGTCCCAAATAAATAAAATTCAAGGCAGTGCAAAGACTAGCATCAGTGGCAGCATGAGCTGGTTGCCCTGAAGTGCCAATTTGCAATGCAAATCTCAAGGAAATGTCGCTGGTTTTCTGCCTCTTTGGTCCAGTGCACATTATGCGATCGACGCAAGAGCCCATGAATATCTGTACTAGTGCTTTGTAGTGTTTGCTACATGGTCACTTAAACAAACTGAAAATTTGATCCAGAGGTCAGAATCTATTTTGAATTAAAACCTGTAATCTTCTGTCACCAAACTAATAACAAAATACTGAAATGTGGTTATTCATTTCACAGCCATTGATGTTAGCAACAGTTCAGATGTATTTTCCTGAAGCATTCATTTCACTTTACAACAATCTTGAAATCAGTCACCTGGTGCACTCGTTCAAGTTTTCTCTGCATAATTCACTGATCACAATTCATCTTTTTGCATCCTTGATGTTAGTAAATTATGCAAAGCAGACATTTGTGAGGTACCCACAGCCTTTTTGGATTTTCAAAATCATTCGCTAAGTAACCACATAAAAGGTTATTGCTCAAGATAAGAGCTCATGGTATTGGAGGTGGTATATTAGCATAGAGAGAGGATTGACTAACTAACAGGAAACAAGGGGTTGGAATAAATATGTTATTTTCAAATTGCAGTTAGTGGAGTGCGGCATGTAATGGTGATCAGTGCTGGGGACTCACCTATTTATGATTTATATTAATGATTTGAAGGGGTAGACTGTATTGTAGCCAAATATACTGTTCATGCAAAGAGAGGTACAAATAAAGTAGAGGGCCAGGTAGTATTGAGGAAGCAGGGGGGGCTGCAGAAGGACTTTGGCAGGCTAGAAGAGTGGGCAAAGAAGTGGCAGATGGAATACAATGGGGAAAAGTGTGAGGTTAAGCACTTTGGAAGGAGAAATGGAGGCGTGGACTATTTTCTAAATGGGGACATACTTCGGAAATCAGAAGCACTTTGGAAGGAGGAATGGAGGCACAGATTATTTTCAAAACAGAAAAATACTTAGGAAATCAGAAGCACAAATCGACTTGGGAGTCCTTGTTCAAGATTCCCTTAAGGTTAACATGCAGGTTCCGTCAGCAGTTAGGAAGGCAAATGCAATGTTAGCATTCATGTCGAGTGGGCTAGAATACAAGAGCAGGGATGTACTTCTGAGGTTGTATAAGGCTCTGATCAGACTCCATTTGAAATATTGTGAGCAATTTTGGGCCCCGTATCTAAGGAAGGATGTGCTAGCCTTGGAAAGGGTTCAGAGGAGGTTCACAAGAATGATCCCTGGAATAAAGAGCTTATCGTATGAGGAACGGTTGAGGACTCTGGGTCTGTACTCGTTGGAGTTTGGAAGGATGAGGGGGGGATCTTATTGAAACTTACAGGATACTGCAAGGCCTGGATAGAGTGGACGTGGAGAGGATGTTTCCACTTTTAGGAAAAACTAGAACCAGAGGACACCATCTCAGACTAAAGGGATGATCCTTTAAAACAGAGATGAAGAGGAATTTCTTCAGCCAGAGGGTGGTGAATCTGTGGAACTCTTTGCCGCAGAAGGCTGTGGAGGCCAAATCACTAAGTGTCTTTAAGACAGAGATAGATAGGTTCTTCATTAATAAGGGGATCAGGGGATATGGGGAGAAGGCAGGAGATTGGGGATGAGAAACATATCAGCCATGATTGAATGGCGGAGCAAACTCGATGGGCTGAGTGGCCTAATTTTGATGCTATGTCTTCTGGTCTTACGAGGAAACAAACATTCTCTGCATAGTGAAAGCCGGAATGCAGCTCGCCAGCTGCACAGCTGAGTCTTCTCTCCAGATAATACAGCACTCTGCATAAAAAATCTGGAGGTGTGGCCTACATCGTCATGCTGGTGGGCGGGGCCTTGCGACAGGCATTTGAAAAAAATATATATTTTTATTGAAGTATTGCAAAATTTATATAAAAATAACAAAAGCAATAATAATAACATAAACATCAACATGGTAAAATAGACATTTCCCACCCAACCCCTTCTGTACATCCCTTAACCATATTGCACCAACCCTCTCAAGGCAAACTTTATTTTCTCCAGCCTGAGAAACCCAGCCATGTCACTGATCCAGGTCTCTACACTCGGGGGCTTCAAGTCCCTCCACATGAAAAGGATCCGGCTCCGGGCTACCGGGGAGGCAAAGGCCAGGACGTCGGCCTCTTTCACACCCTGAACTCCCGGATCTTCTGACTCACCAAAGATCGCTACCTCCAGACTCGGCACCACCCACGTGTCTAGCACACTGGACGTTGCTTTAGCAAAACCCTGCCAAAACCCTCTAAGCTTCGGGCATGCCTAAAACATGTGGACATGGTTTGCTGGGCTACCCACACACCTCACAGATCTATCTTCTGCCCCGAAAAACGTGCTCATTCTCGCCACTGTCATGTGTGCCTGGTGTACCACCTTAAACTGTATTAGACTGAGCCTAGCACATGATGAGGAGGAATTAACCCTGCTTAGGGCGTCCGCCCACAGCCTCGCCTCTCACTCTCCACCTAACTCCTCCTCCCACTTGCCCTTCAGTTCCTCCACCAGGGTTTCCTCCGCCTCCAACAACTCCTGATAGACGTCTGACACCTTCCCCTCCCCTACCCAGGTACCAGAGACTACTCTATCCTGTATCCCCCGTGGTGGCAGCAGCGGAAAGGCCAACACCTGTTTCCTCAGAAAGTCCCGCACTCGCAAATATCTGAAACCATTCCCTGGCAGCAGCTTGAACTTATCCTCCAGCGCCTTCTGACTGGGAAAACTCCAGTCTATGAATAGATCTCCCATCCGTCTAATTCCTGCTCTCTGCCAGAACCTGCCATCTATCCTGCCCAGTGTGAACCTGTGGTTATTGTAAATCGGGGTCCAGACCGACGCACCCTCCACCTTCTTATACCTCCTCCATTGCTCCCAGATCCTCAATGCTGCCACCACCACCGGACTTGTGGAGTATCGGGCCGGCGTGAACGGCAGAGGTGCCTTACCAATGCTCCCAAACTGGTGCCTTTGCATGACGCCACCTCCATCCGCTCCCATGCCGACCCCTCCCCCATTACCCACTTCCTAATCATCGCTATATTAGCCGCCCAGCAGACGTTCAGCAGCGCCAACCCACCCTCCCCCCGACTGTGCTCCAACAACATTTTCTTCACTCGGATGGTTTCATTCGCCCACACAAAGCCCAAAATAATCTTGTTCACCCGCTTGAAAAAGGCCTTAGGGATGAAGGTGGGAAGGCACTGAGAAACAAACAGAAATCTGGGGAGGACCGTCATTTTCACGGTCTGTACCATCCCCGACAACAATAGCAGGTGCATCTCCCATCATTTAAAGTCCCCTTCCATTTGCTCTACCAGCCGGGTTAGGTTAAGCTTGTGTAGTGCCTCCCATTTCCGAGCCACATGTATTTCCAGATAGCGAAAGTTCCTCTCTACCATCCTAAAAGGCAACTCCTTCAGTCTCCTCTCCTGCCGCCTTGTATTGCTCACGAACAATTCACTTTGTCCCATGTTCACTTTGTACCCCGAAAACCTGCCAAATTCCCCCAAGATCTGCATAACCTACCCCATCCCCTCCACCGGGTCCGAAATGTACAAGAGCAGATCGTCCGCGTTAAGCAACACCCGAGGCTCCACCCTCCCCCCCCCCCTCCCCCCCGCCCCGCCGCAAACCAGCCCCTACCAATACCTTGATGCTCTCAGCGCCATGGCCAACAGCCCTATAGCCAGAGCGAACAGCAACGGGGAGAGGGGGCACGCCTGCCTCGTCCCTCGGTGTAGCTTAAAA
This sequence comes from Scyliorhinus canicula, assembly GCF_902713615.1. NCBI lineage: Eukaryota > Metazoa > Chordata > Chondrichthyes > Carcharhiniformes > Scyliorhinidae > Scyliorhinus > Scyliorhinus canicula. Next base: position 9,614,059 of record NC_052165.1, on the reverse strand, counting down.
TACCCCGACCTCAGCCTGTTCGTGCACACGCTCACTACAGGCGTCTGGTGGAGCAATCGCACCCAGTCAATAAAGCCCTCACCAAACCCAAACCTTCCCAGCGTCTCCCACAGATACTTCCACTCCACCCGATCAAAAGCCTTCTCCGCATCCATCGCTACCACCACCTCCACCTCCTCTCCTTCTGAGGGCATCATAATTACATTTAAAAGCCTCCAGACGTTAGCATTGAGATGTCTACCCTCAACAAATCCAGTTTGGTCCTCCCTTATCACCCCTGGGATGCAGTCTTCTACCCTAGTGATCAAGAACTTAGCCAGCAGCTTAGCATCTACGTTCAAAAGCGAAATCGGCCTGTATGACCCACATTGCTCCGGATCCTTCTCTCATTTAAGAATGAGTGAAATCGAGGCCCGCAACGTTGTTGGGGGGGAGGATTCCTCTCTCTCTAGCCTCATTAAAGGTCCTCACCAGCAGTGGGCACAACATTTCTGAGAACTTCTTCTAAAATTACACTGGGTAACCGTCCGGCCCCGGAGCCTTGCCCGACTGCATGCCCTCCAGTCCTTAAACAATTTCCTCTGCCTCAATCGGGGCCCCCAGCCCCTTCACGAGGTCCTCCTCCACTCTCGGAAACCTCAACTGATCTAGGAATTGGCTCATCCCTTCTGCTCCAGCCGGGGTTCCGACTCATATAATTTGCTATACAATTCTTTAAAACCTTTGTTCACACCCCTCCCCCGGGTCCAAGACCATGTTACCCTCCCTATTCTTTACTCTCCCAATCTCCCTGGCTGCCTCTCTCTTCCTAAGTTGGTGTACCAGCATCCTGCTCGCCTTTTTCTTGTATTTGTAAACTGCCCCCCTTACCCTTCTCAACTGCTCCACCGCTCTCCCCGTGGTCAACAACTCAAACTCCGCCTGTAGCCTCCGACGCTCCCTCAGGAGCCTAGCATCCGGGGCCTCTGCATATTTCCTATTCACTCAAAGTATCTCCTCCACTACTCTCTCCCTCTCCGCTCATTCCTCCTTTTCTCTATGGGACCGAATTGAAATTAGTTCCCCTTCTACAACTGCCTTCAGAGCCTCCCTAACCATCGCCGCTGATACCTCTCCCATGTCATTTGTTTCCAGGTAATTCTGAATGGACTTATTCACCCGCCCGCAGACCGCTTCATCCGCTAACAACCCCACACCTAGTCTCAACAACGGGCGCTGCCCTCTCTCCTCACTCAACTGCAAATCCACCCAATGCAGGGAATGATCAGAGACTGCAATTGCCGAATATTCCGTCCCCACCACCTTTGGAATTAGCACCCTGCTCAGAACAAAGAAATCAATACGGGAGTAAACTTTATGGACATGAGAAAAAAACAAAAACTCCTTTGCCCTCGGGTCTACACTCCCCATCTGCTCCATCAAACCCCTCAATTACTTCGCCGCGGCAGGCCTCCTTCCAGTCCTGGATTTTGACCGGTCCAGTTCGGGATCAATGACCGTGTTAAAGTCTCCCCCATGATCAGGTCGTGAGACTCCAAGTCTGGGATCCTGCCTAATACCCGCCTCATAAATCCCACATCGTCCCAGTTCGGAGCATATACGTTCACAAGCACCACTCGTATACCCTCCAACTTCCCACTCACCATTATATATCTCCCCCCCCTTATCTGCCACATTTCTTCCAGCCTCAAACGCTACTCGCTTACTGATCTATATTGCTCACCCCCTGGTCTTTGAGTCCAGCCCAGAGTGAAACACCTGACCCACCCAACCCTTTCTCAATCTCGTCTGGTCTACAATCTTTACATGTGCCTCCTGAAGCATTGCCAAGTCTGCCTTCAGCCCCTTTAAATGCACGAAAACGCGAGCCCTTTTGACCGGCCTACTCAAACCTCTCACATTCCACGTAATCAGTGTGGTGGTATGATTTGTATAGCTGTCTGCCATTGGTGCAGAACACTGGCTTACCATTGGCCCTGGTCGGTCATGTGCCTCTCGACCGATTGGTTGAGACCAGTCATGTGACAGCTCTCCGATTGGTCGAGAGGCTGAGTTAACCACGCCTCCTTACCGAGGTATAAATAGTCGGAGCGTCCGGCGGTCGTCCATTTTATTGTAGACAATCGCAGGGCTAAGTTCTAGCTTATTAAAGCCTAACTTTTGTATAGCAACTCGTCTCTCGTGCAATTGATGGCTCATCAATCAGCCTGGATGGGGGGGGGCTGCCACCCGGGACAGGCATTTTATAAAAGACACCCCATTTTCTGACATGAAACCCCGCCCCTTTCAAACACGGGTACCCTGCACCCCCAATCCCCCAGAACACAGAAAAGGAATGCCCCCCTCCTCCAATGGAGGGCCAGCTCCAGGATACTGCCCAGGCATGGGCCTCCCCTCTCCTCCCCTCCCCTCCCTCCCAAGGGGCTACACCTACTTGTGAAACCCTCTGAGCATTTCCTTCACCTGGTTTTGAAAAGCGGTTGTAAACCTCACTAAAGATCCAGGTATGGGGAGACATAAGTTGGGGAAGCCCGCTGATTATACTGAAATGTATTGAAATGATATGACCGATGAGATTGGGGAAGGCGATAGAATGGTAAAATTAGATCTCGCCAGCGGGATTCTCGATTTCCAAGGCTCGAAAGAATTTGCTTCCACAGCGCCGTTTGCGCCCACAGCAAACGCGGGCACTATATCGCAGATATTTAGGGATATCGATAGGTTAAGTGAAAGTTGGCCGAGGGAGTATAATGTGGGAAAATATTAGATAGTCCACTTTGGCAGAAAAAACAGCAGGGTAAAATATTCCTCAAATGGAGAGGGATTGCAAAATAATTGTTGCATTACAGAGGGGTCTGGGTACCCTTGTACATGAGTCTCAAAAGGTTAACATGCGGGTACAGCAAGTACCGTATATACTCGCGTATCATGCGACTTTTGAAGACCTAAATTGTAACCTAAATTTGGGGGGTCGCATGATACGCGAGATACAAAATTCGCGGGTGTTTTACTTGCTGTTTTTTCTGATGGGAAGATGTTCAGCCACTTAACGTTTCCATTCATAAAAACATGAATGGAAACGTCAAGTGGCTGAACATCTTCCCATCAGAATGCTGTGGTCAAAATCTGAAGAGTAGTATTCCTGATCATATGGGTAGTTTATTCAATACATGGCCGTCTTTTTCCGATACAGAATTCGCGGGTGTTTAACTTGCCGTTTTTATGAATGGAAACATCAAGTGGCAGAACGACGCTAGTAAAGCCAGCTGGAAAGCTGTTCGATTCGCCAACAGCTTTCACAACAGAATCCACTCTGCAGAATCCACAGACAATGATACCATTTGGAAGTTTTAGTTTGGGCATTAATTTCCAAAAAAGTGACTCGCATGATACATGAGATATAGCATGAAATCATGTTTTGGGGACGAAAATTTAGGTGTTGCATGATACGCGAGATTGCATGATACGCGAGTATATACGGTAATTAAGAAGGAAATGGTATGTTGACCTTAATTCTAAGGGAATTGTAGTGTAAAAGTAAGGAGGTCAAGCTATAATAGTAAAGGGAATTGATGAGACCACAATTGAGGCACTGTGTGCTGTTTTGGTCTCCATGGTTCAGCCCAGTGGGCTAGACAGTTGTTTTGCGATGCAGAACGAGGCTAGCAGTGCGGGTTCAATTCTCGTACGAGCTGAGAATTGTGAATTCTCCCTCTGTGTACCCGAACAGGAGCCAGGATGTGGCGACTCGGGGATTTTCACAGTAACTTAATTGCAGTGTAAATTTTCGTCCCCAAAACATGATTTCATGCTATATCTCATGTATCATGCGAGTCACTTTTTTGGAAATTAATGCCCAAACTAATGTAAGCCTACTTGTGACACTAAAGATTATTTATTATTTTATATTTAAGGAGGGATAGACTTGCATTGGAAGGAGTTCAGAGAAGGTTGACTCGGCAGATTCCTGGGTAGACAGGGTTGTGTTATCAGAAAAAGCTGAGCAGGTTGGGCCTATACTCAGTGAAGTTTATTGGAATGAGAGGCAATCTGATTGGAACATATACAATTCGGAGGGAGCTCAACGGGCCGGATGCTGGCAGGGTATTTCCTCTTGTGGAGGAAGTTAAAACTAAAGGCCACAGTTTCAAAGTATGGGGTCTCTGTTTAAGATGGAGAGGAAGAGGAATTTCTTCTCTCAGCACTAGAGGCTGGGTCATTAAATACCTTCAAGGCTGAGTTAGACAGATGTTTAATTGACTCTGGAATGAGGAGTTATGGGGGACAGATAGGAAAACGGAGATAAGGCCACAAATGGGCAGCACGGTAGCATAGTGGTTACCACAATTGTTTCACAGCTCCAGGGTCCCAGGTTTGATTCCCGGCTCGGGTCACTGTCTGTGCGGAATCTGCACGTTCTCCCCGTGTGTGCGTGGGTTTCCTCCGGGTGCTCCGGTTTCCTCCCACAGTCCAAACATGAGCAGGTTAGGTGGATTGGCCACGCTAAATTGCCCTTAGTGTCCAAAATTGCCCTTAGTGTTGGGTGGGGTTACTGGGTTATGGGGAAAGGGTGGAGGTGTGGACCTTGTGTAGGGTGCTCTTTCCAAGAGCCGGTGCAGACTCGATGGGCCGAATGGCCTCTTTCTGCACTGTAAATTCTATGAAATAGATCAGCCTTGATCTGACCGAATGGCAGAGCCAATTCAATGGGTTGAATGGCCTGTTCCTGCTCCTATTTCTTACGATTTTCTGAATTTATGAAAATAATTGAATAAACTTCTGTCAAAATGGCTTTGTATGACCAATCTCCTTGATTTTATCGAGAAAGTGACAGCCTAAGGTGACTGCTAAACCACATGAATCTATGTACCCAGACTTCAAAAATAATTTGATAAGTGTACAAACGGAAGTAATCTACAACAATTTAAACCTGAAGGAACAAGATTTGACATTTATAATAATTAATTTCCAGTGCCAGGGGTTGACTAGCAGAATGAACAGTCATCGGGCTGTTAAAATGAGTACAAAGGCTAAAATGGACAAGCTTAGGCCGCAACTGTCCTGTAAGTATAGGAACGTCACACGGATCAATGTAATTCAGTGGTGAGCTGTTCTTGCAAAGCTAACGGTACAGTGAGACATCTCAGAGAGCAACTTTTGGATTTGCATGAGGCAATATGAGAGTTCTTTTTTATTCGTGGGATGTGGGTGACGCTGGCTGGGCCAGAATGTATTGCCCACTTCGAAGGGTATTTTAAGAGTTAACCATGTTGCTGTGGGTCTGGAGTCACATGTAGGCCAGACCGGGTAACGACAGTAGGTTCCTCCCCTAAAGAGTATTAGTGAACCAGATGGGTTCTTACAGCGAGCGATTCATGGTCATCATTAGACGTTTCATTCCAGCTTTTTATTGAATTCAAATTTTAATATAATAATGATCGTTTATTGTCACAAGTGGGCTTCAATGAAGTTATTATGAAAAGTCCCTAGTCACCACATTCCGGCGCCTGTTCGGGGAGGCTGGTACGGGAATTGAACCCGCGCTGCTGGCATTGTTCTGCATTACAAGCCAGCTGTTTAGTCCACTGTGCTAAACCAGCCCCTAATCCATCTGCCATGGTGGGAATCGAACCCGGGTCCCCAGAGCTTTACCATGGGTGTCTGGACTACTATTCCAGGGGCAATACCCACTATACTACAGTCCAAGCAATGACCGAAGAAGCAATGCAGATAGATGTAGAACATTGCAAGTAATGGTCACCAAGAAACAAAGAAGACTCGCTATCTGGAAGCATTATAAAGAAGAACAACATGGCCGTTGTTCCCCGTGCTCAGTGTCTCAGTTGTGAGGGAAACCTGGAAAGATTTAGACTTTGCAGTTTGCTGAGGAGGCATCTGAGAAGTAACATTACAGGGGCATATGAGAAAGCAGATATCATGAAAAAGGTTAATTTGGGTACTACTTTTAAATTGTAGCATTGTGGTTTGCACTGTTGCTAACCACTATGCACCAGGGAGCTGGGTCCGATTCCCGGCTTGGGTCACTGTTTGTGCGGAGTCTGCACGTTCCCCCCATGTCTGCGTGGGCTTCCTCCGGGTGCTCCAGTTTCCTCTCACAAGTCCAGAAAGACGTGCTTGTTAGGTGAGTTGAACATTCTGAATTCTCCCTCAGTGCACCCGAACAGGCGCCAGACTGTGGCCAGTTAAAATGGTCAAGCTAAAAACCCTGCAAACATTCAACAATGCAAAAATAGAAGCAGCACAGAGTGAGATTGCAAAGTTGTTCTGGGTAAAAGGCGTGTTGAATGACTTTCTTTGTCAGCATGTGTCAGCAAATACAATAGGCTGCTTCTGCAATAGAACTTGACAAAAATAAAATAGTTTCCAGTTCTACGAAGCCTTCAGGCCAGAAACATTGGTTTCACTTTTCACATTACAGATGCTGACTGACCTACAGTGCATTTAAAAAAATACATATTTTTTTCTTCTGTCCCTTCGGTAGATAAACAGGTCCAAAGATTGCATACCTTGATGCTGAAACAAAACTGAATCTTAAACTCAGATGGTGATAAAGCCACTCAGCTATTAAGCGGAGCTTTTCTACTCAACAGATTCCCCTAAGCTACATAAATAACACAAATTTGGTCAGAAACAAAATATAGACATTACTGTAATGATATGTATAGTACCAGTGTAGTAAAGCGTAAATCAAACATTAGATGGCGTTACTAATTCACTGTATATAAGACAGCATCTCTAGGAATTCTGGGAGATGCTGAAGAGAACCTGATGAGAGCAAAGCAAGAATTGAATGTAGAGATATAGCACAAGTTCAAGTCATAGTGTAGTTTAATAGTTAGATAGAATATTGATTGCTGTACTGTAACCCAGTACAGTGTGCAAATTTCATTTAGTTTAGTGGTGTAAAATAAATTCATTTTGATTCAAACTTCTTCTTTGTCAACACTACATATCTTGCTATCTTACAGGAAAACGCAAGGAATATAACATGGTACCAGGCTATTGCTGAAGTTATTCAGACAGATTAGATAGCATCTAGCTAACAAAAACTAGTCCGCGACTCAGACTTCGAAGAACAGACTGCTTACAAACCTGCTACAGAGCACAGAAGAATCCCAAACTCATTGAGAAAGTTCAATCTCAATGACATCTCAGATATCTGGTAATCTAGATGTAAACTGGAAAGTTTTTAACCAACAGTTTCAGCTATACCTGTCTGCATCTGATTTAATAATAATAATAATCACTTATTGTCACACGTAGGCTTCAATGAAGTTAGTTTGAAAAGCCCCTAGTCTCCACATTCCAGTACCTGATCGGGGAGCCCGGTACGGGAATTGAACCCGCGATGCTGGCCTTGTTCTGCATTACAAGACAGCTGTTTAGCCCACTGTGCTTAACCAGCCCCAATACAAGTGACAATCGGAATCTAGCATTATTCTTAACAATGGCAGGTCCACAAGCCATAGAACTGTGTAACTCCTTTCAATTCGCAACGGATGAAGATAAAACTAAATATAATGTTGTCATAGAGAAATTTGATCTGCACTGCAAGACTCAAGTAAACATGGGATCCGAATGGAACACACCGCTTCAAGTAAATGGTTCTGAAATCATTTTCAAGCTAGACACAGGAGCTACTGCAAACTTGATAAACACAAATGACCTTTCGCAACTGAGTCAACCTCCTAAAATACAGAAAACAGATTATAATGGCAATGCAATCACTTCATTGGGATCGTGCTATCTTGTTGTGACAAATCATGACACCATCATTCCCTTACGATTTGAGATTTCACACATGAAAGATTTATATTTAAGAAACGAATACAAAACGATGGGGAATCTATTGATTGCTTCATAACAGATTTAAAATTCAAAGCTCAAACATGTAATTTTTCCATATTATCTGAATCGATGATCAGAGACCAGATTGTCTTTGGAATCGTAGATAAAAGCCCAGGGAACGTTTGCTAAGACAAAAGGATCTGAAGCTGGAAAACGCTATTGAAATGTGTCGAGTGCATGAATTGTCTAAAAGTCGGTATTCTGAGATTCTGCAAAAAGAAAAGGGTGTGAAAACGAGCCTCGAAACTGACTGTGTTAGAGCTGTGGCACAGTTCAGAAAAATGCACCTTTCGGACAGCAGACACGTTGCCTATGTGCATTCTCGACCTGCACATGCGTATTTAACCAAAACACACGAAACGGAGGAAGACTGTTCTGCGCATGCGCGAAGACACTTTGCACGTGACAAAACAAACGTCATGACATGTGGACACTGTGGACACACCCACCAACATAAAAAATGTCCTGCACTTGGAAAAACCTGCTCAAATTTTGGACACTCAACCACTTTGCAGAACTTCACTTAAAGCAATGACAATTTAAATCTGCAAATCTACCAAAGACACACATGAACGTAAGAAGTGTACAGACAACTGAAGAACTCTATAAAAGTGATAACTCTGACAATGATCTTGGTGCTTATTGCTTAGAAGATTCCTTCTTTGTAGGAATAATTGAAAAATTTGGAGCTACTGTAGATGTTACTTATAATCCTCAAATTGTATAATCTATTAACATGAAATCCAAATGGATTCTTCAAGTAAATGGTTTTCAAATCATTTTCAAGCTAGACACAGGAGCTTCCTCGAACTTGATAAACACAAATGACCTTTCGCAACTTAGTCAACTTCCAAAAATACACAAAACAGATTATAATGGCAACGCAATCACTTCATTGTCATCGGGCTATCGTGTTGTGACAAATTACAACACCACCATCCCCATACGATTTGAGATTGTTGAATCCAACATTTAACAAGCCTGTCAGGATCTTCACCCCGTTCAAAGAATTTATAGCACAAGTTCAAATACCCCAAGCCGCCTCCACCCTTACCATGACTGTCAGTGCCTCCCAGCCAGCCAGTTGTGTTGGCAAACCTCATCCAGCACACTCACCCCCGGCCAAATCAGGATCCCCTCGAATCCAGACCTCTGCCATGACCATTAATGGGCCGGGCTCAGCTGTCCTCCATTCATCCACATACTTACCCTTTCGCGAGAAGATCCTAAGTATTGTATCCCTGTTCTTTAATGTTTAGTTGTTGCAGTTGCCTCCATGGTGCTGGCACTCCTGGAGTACAGGTGCACTGTTCAAGCATCAAAGTTTGCTGAGGGCGACATGGTGGCGCGGTGGTTAGCACTGCTACCTCACGGCGCCAAGGACCTGGGTTCTATCCCGGCCCCGGGTCACTGTCAGTGTGGAGTTTGCACATTCTCCCCGTGTCTGTGTGGATCTCACCCCCCACAACACAAAACAATGTGCAGGGTAGGCGGATTGGGTAAGCAAAATTGTCCCTTAATTGGAAAAACAAATTGGGTACGCTAAATTTATTTTTTTTAAATCAAAGTTTGCTGGACATGCGGTGCACTAATTATCCTCTGACATGGAGCACCTGTGCCTTCAAGGAGGCACTTAAGAGTTGAGGAGCGTGAACAGCTACCACAACTAACAAGATTAATTCCTCATTTGAAATAGCCTTCAGCCGTGCAGCTAGAGGCTTCTCACAGTCAAAGAGGGTAAAATTGACTTTAAGGAGGGAAGCTGCAGCAGGGATCTGTCCTGAGAGTGTTTGGTAGGACAGACAGGCCGAAAGTGTGATTGACCCTGTTATGTGCGTCCGTAATATTTAAAGATGGCTTGAAGGCCTCACAGCCACAAAGCCCTTCTGAGAGTCTCCACCCCCTCCCCCACCGAGGACTAGGGCAGTAGCTCTGTTGTCCTTGAGCTGCATGCCGGAAAATGGAAATGACTGCTCACCTCATCACTTCCCCTCAGAAGCCATTGCGCCAGCTTCACGTTTCTGAAAAGGAGCATTAAATGACGCCCACGTGATTTCCCGCTGGGGACCTCAGTAATTCCCAGGAGGCTGCTACAGTCGACTTCAATCTCGTTACTAAGATTGAAATGAATGCAAATTAAGGTTAATGATTTAAGCGCCACTTTGGGATGAAATCTAGATCTTGCCATTGTGCCTGGTGAATCGGAAAATGGCGCGAATCTCGATTTGTTTACCTCTCCCGCTCTTCACCCGAAGCCGCCCAATCTGCGCTGGGCGCTCAGCGGTCGCTGAATTGCGCCCTTTGTTTTCGCAAACCATAAAAAGTGTAAAGACGGATTTGTTTGTGACGAGGTTTATTGGTAGCAGGTAAAAATGGGTCTGGATCAGTACTATCTCGTTCATGCGAAAGAAGCACACATTCATGAATAAATCATTTCTCAGAGCATAAATTTACATTTTCTCCTTGAGGCGGTAATACTGCTACTTCCTCATCTGATCGTGAAATTTCAGAGAAATCTGAGGCCAGAATTTCTCCAAGGCTATTTCATAATGCTTCGCCATTTCTGGCCAAGAGATGGTGCAGTACTGCAGCCCGGAACTGATTCTAGCCAGCTTTGCTTTTTCGTGCAATGAAGTTTGGGGTCACACAACATTCCGGCGAGCATTTCCCCTGAGAATTGTTGATAGTCACCCTGTGAAGAATACACAGTCTTAAGGCTGGTTGAAAACATAAAAGCTCAAGATCGCAGGTGGGAACCTAATACTGCATCGCCAACAGTTCTTGGAGCCTCATGCTCTCCACCATCTGTTCAGAATCAGTCAAAAATATTAAACGTCGCGAAGATATTCAACCACTTTATCGCACACAATTAAGTTTAGATTTCAGCTTCAACAATAACAAGCAAATGACCGTTCCCCAGATCTACCTATAGCATTTTTCATGTAACAATGGATTTAAATGTCAGTGAGACAGAGGGTATAATCGAATGGCCTTGACTCGGTGACGCGCTGAGGCCGTTAAATCTTGTAAGAAGTCCTCGCCTGAGGAAGGAGCTGCGCTCCGAAAGCTCGTGTTTGAAACAAACCTGTTGGACTTTAACCTGGTGTTGTAAGACTTCTTACTGTGCTCACCCCAGTCCAACGCCGGCATCTCCACATCATGGTTAAATCTTGTGAGAGACGTCTTGTGAGATTTGTGATGGTCGGCACGTCTCCCGAGATCTAACAAGATGTGACACTGCGGTCAGCTGCTGACAGTTTTGTGAGAGCGGCCCAAGGAAACTCTCGACACCCCTACCTGCCCTTAATTTCCTTCTTTTCCTTCAGGCAAATTCTAGACTTCTTCATATCGAAGAAACATTTTTAAAAAGTTTTAAAAGTTTCCTTTTTACAATTACAGACATTACGTTTTCCCTAATTCGCAACTTGATGGAAGCAGGGGAATTGCGTGGTTAGCTATAAATCACCAAAGTCATGATCAAGTTGCCCGTGTGCGAAGTGTATAAAGTTAGTGTTGGGCTCAGCACTGGAGTGCTTGACAAGCAGGAGCTATATATAGTCACTCCATTCACTACGCACCCTCATCCCAGCCAAGAAGATGACACTGGCTGTGCTGGAGCATGCCCATCCCGTCAATGAGCCGGCTTGGGGCCAGTGGGTAGCTAGGGGGGTGGCTTGGGGAGGCACCCATATGACCTGTGACATGAAGATCACAGCAGGCAGTCAGCAGCTTGCGCAGCCGCATGGCTGCCTTGCAGGCCACGGCACGGCACCCAGCGATTCCAAGCCCAGGAGGGGGCCCACCTCCTGGCTGCCCCCCAGTACTCCCCCACCCCGCCCCCGCTATTCCCCCACCCCTCTGGCCAGAAGCACAACTGTCAGCGCACTATACTGATGTCGGACCCTGTTTGTACCACCTCTCTCTTCCGCAACGACCACGGCACCTGGTTACCGATTTTCAACACCAGAAGTGAACCTTGTGGTCGGTAATTCCACCTGTCGGAGGTGGAGCAATGCGGGAGGTCCATAGAATGCTGGGTCAGGCCCTTTAATGATATGCCAATAGCCTTTCCAATACAATTTGCATGCCCACGCCAGCCCAATGAGTTTGGGTAGATTCAGTATAGTTTCCCAACGGATGCAGAGAAACTACCCGTATTTCTGCTTCATTGACTAACTACACTGAGACCACAAAAATAAATACTGCAGCAAGATAGAATTGTATTGGCATCGTACATGGTTCCATTGGAACGCAGGAACAGGTGTTTTAGTTGCTCAGACCGACCTGCTCTGCCATTTAATTGGATCATGGATGTTTTATCCTTAAGCCCTATTTAACCACCTTATATAACAAAAACAATTTATCAACCTTATATCGAGAAAGTTGACTAGGCCTCCCTGGCCCTTTGGAGGTTTCCAAATTCCTACCCTGCAGCAGCTAAAAAAAACAATTTCACTCCTAATTGGCCTGACTCTTTCTTTAAGATTATTCCCCCGATCTATTATCAAGCCCGGAAAGGAATCCACACAGATCCGAACAGGTTGAGTCAAAGGAAAACGGTTTAATGCAGAAGAACAAGAGCATGGGCGACACGGTAATGCAGTGGTTAGCACTGTTGCTTCACAGCGCCAAGGACCCGGGTTCGATTCCCGGCTTGGGTCACTGCCAGTGTGGAGTCTGCACGTTCTCCCCGTGCCTGCGTGGGTTTCCTCCGGATGCTCCGATTTCCTTCCACAAATCCCGAAAGACGTGCTTGTTAGGTCATTTGGACATTCTGAAATCTCCCTCCGTGTACCCGAACAGGCGCCGGAATGTGGCAACTAGGGGATTTTCACATTAACTTCATTGCAGTGTTAATGTAAGTCTACTTGTGACAATAAAGGTTATCATTATTTCAGAGCAGTCACTCTCCTACAAGGGGGGCTCACAGCTCATGGCTCTCCAGTTTTATATTGAGGATTATTAACGCGGGACACCCCACCCCTCAATGGGGGAGTGAATAGTCCCCATCGTCCCTAGTCTCATTCGTGTTCCATGACCTGCTTAACCCAGTTTACAGCAGGTCACTGTCCCCAGCGTCCCAACCAAATCCTTTCATCATATTCAACTCTTTACTTAGATTACTTCTGAGTTACTATTCGATGAAATGACATTCAGTCTCTGTGAGGCACATGCTGTCGCTGGCTTGGGAGTTTTAGCACTAAACTGAAAAAGTATTGCTGAACACAGGTATGGGCTGCCAAGCACAGAATTCACCATAAATTAAATGTTTTTAACGTAGGAAACTCATTAATACCCATTGTAAAGCTTTATGTGACTAACCAAGAAATTTTCCTGTCCCATTTTTGTTGTCTTTTTCCTACATTATGATAGATTTGAAATAGTCAGCAAGGCAGTCAGCTTCTGTGGTGAAAGAAATGGAGGTTAACATGAAGGCCGATGGTTCAATCGCAGATACGTTTCCCAGGAACATAGAGGTCACCCTGAATTCAGCATCAGGACTTCATTGGCTCAGATTTCATAATAGGAATGGTGACGAATGATGTGGCAAACTAGGGGGCATAGCCTCAAAATAGGGGGGAGCAGATTTAGGACTGAGTTGAGGAGGAATTTCTTCAACCAAAGGGTTGTGAATCTATGGAAATCCCTGCCAAGTGAAGCAGTTGAGGCTACCTGGTTGAATGTTTTTAAGGCAAAGGTAGATAGATTTCTGAACAGTAAAGGAATTAAGGGTTATGGTAAGCCGGTAGTTAAGTGGAGCTGAGATCAGCCATGATCTTATTGAATGGCGGTTCAGGCTCGAGGGGGCCAAATGGCCTGCTCCTGCTGCTAGTTTTTATGCCCGCCTGTCACGCGGGAGACTGGGGTTCAATCCCCTGATGGGGAGCTTTGTAGCTGGCCAGAAGCTCCACTGGAATCCTTTGGTGGCACGGTAGCACAGTGGTTTGCACTATTGCTTCACAGCATCAGGGTCCCAGGTTCGATTCCCGGCTTGGGTCACTGTCTGTGCGGAGTCTGCCCGTTTTCCCTGGGTCTGCGTGGGTTTCCTCCGGGTGCTCTGGTTTCCTCCCACAAGTCCCGAAAGACGTGCTTGTTCGGTAATTTGGACATTCTGAATTCTCCCTCTATGTACCCGAACAGGCGCCGGAATGTGGCGACTAGGGGCTTTTCACAGTAACTTCATTGCAGTGTCAATGTAAAACTACTTGTGACAATAAAGATTATATATATATATATATGTTCTTATGTTATTACAAAATTGGATAGCACGGTAGCATGGTGGTTAGCATAAATGCTTCACAGCTCCAGGGTCCCAGGTTCGATTCCCGGCTGGGTCACTGTCTGTGCGAAGTCTGCACGTCCTCCCCGTGTGTGCGTGGGTTTCCTCCGGGTGCTCCGGTTTCCTCCCACAGTCCAAAGATGTGCGGGTTAGGTGGATTGGCCATGCTAAATTGCCCGTAGTGTCCTTAAAAGTAAGGTTAAGGGGGGGGATGTTGGGTTACGGGTATAGGGTGGATACGTGGGTTTGAGTAGGGTGATCATTGCTCGGCACAACATTGAGGGCCGAAGGGCCTGTTCTGTGCTGTACTGTTCTAAATTCTAAACTTCAAATAGCTGTTAAATCCAACTAAATCAAAAGTTTTGTTATAATAGTATCTCATTGCGTGACCCACCGATCAAATACACTGAGTAGCATTCAGTTGCTGTACTTTCCTAAGGGATAGGAACTAAATTGTCAGAAAAAGTTAGAGCATCCACTCCAGTGCCTCTTTAATATGCTTTTAATGGCACGGTAAGTACTGCCAAACTTAACTGAAGGGACTTAAAATAAAAGGTTAAAATGAAATGTTTCTATCATTTTCTTTGTCTCTTTTATCTCTCTCAGTGTAATTTTTTATTGCCATCTACATTTTGCTTTCTGCTCCTGATTTGACATTGAATTAAATATTCAGACTCTTTCTGGGTTCAAACTCCGTGCTACTTGCTAATGAGAGACACGATTGCTTGCCCTGTTCACTCTGGTGCCAGATCCCCTGTAAAGGGTGCCTTGACAGTTTGACTGCTTAATTTACAGTAAATCCCAGCGCAAAATCCGATAGATATAATTCAGACAAATGCAAGTTTAATGAATGGTGCCATTTGGTCACAATGAGAGCAAGGTCAAGCCTATTATCATTTTTGCTACTTCCTTACCTGCCTGGCACCCATCAAGTCAGCCTGTCAATCCATAGCAGAAAGACAGTAGGAATAGGCCACGGCTGGGAACCATCCCCAATCTGGAAAAATCGGGACATGGCAGAGGAGCAGGGTATCGAACTTGCGATCATGAGGGAGAGAGGCCGTGGAGTGATTGCGGGGAAATGGGGGTAGGAGGTGGGGCTAAAATTCCTCCCCCTCTGTGGCTCAGGATGAAAATTCACTTACGTAAAAATGATGCAAGGTGAAGGATTGGTACAAGGGAGCTTAATGGGGCGGGACAGTCGCACAGTGGTTAGCACGATGGCTTCACAGTGCCAGGGTCCCGCTTGGATCACTGTCTGTGCGGAGTCTGCACGTTCTCCCTGTGTCTGCATGGGTTTCCTCCAGGTGCTCCGGTTTCCTCCCACTCCCAAAGATGTGCAGGTTAGGTGGATTGGCCATGCTAAATTGCCCTTAGGTTAGATGGGGTTGCAGGGTTACTGGGATAGGGTGGAGGTGTGGGTTTAAGTAGGGTACTAATTCCAAGAGCCGGTGCAGACTCGATAGGCCGAATGGCCCCTTCTGCACTGTAAATTCTATGTCATTAGGTTTGATATGAAGCCTTTTGAAACCAGAGAGTCCTCAACATATGCACATAGAATGGTCAGGAATGATGTGAATAAGTTAGGTAAACGTTTGAGAACATGTGGGAAG
Source organism: Scyliorhinus canicula (assembly GCF_902713615.1). Taxonomy (NCBI): domain Eukaryota; kingdom Metazoa; phylum Chordata; class Chondrichthyes; order Carcharhiniformes; family Scyliorhinidae; genus Scyliorhinus; species Scyliorhinus canicula. The sequence goes on along the minus strand of NC_052165.1, from coordinate 9,598,297 downwards.
ATATAATTGCAATGTAGCTATTTCCCATATAAATCTGGGCACATAATTTTGTAACATAAAACATAAAAATAAGCTCAGACTGTCTGACTTTACAGTGAGAACTGAATTACATCTGTCTATGCTGATAGCTATCCCCTATCCTGTAATCCCGTTTCACCTGAATACTATACTTGGTCTCCACTCCCCCTTGTGCAATGTCACGGGAGACTTGCTATATAGACAAGTACACACTTACATAAATCAAAAAGGTGGCAAGTGCAAATTAGAAGGAAGTTAGGAATTTCAACTTAATTGATTTGCCTACCAGAATCAGTTTATCTTCCTGATGACCCTCAGGAAGTGGTGGCGGCATTCCCTGTACTCAGAAGCGAACATATAACAGAGTAACAAAGACCTGTACACCTTTGTCAGTCCGTCATTATCACTTTCTCTTAAGCAACTTCTTTTGCGGAATGTAAAATGCAACTCAATACTTGAAGACTTTCAATTCTCTGTCGACAGTTTGTCATCTAAATGATAAGGCATTGGAATCAAACGTCACGGCTTCAAGACAGCAGAATATCGAGTGGCCATGCATTAAATGAAACAAAGGTAAAGTACATGTGCGATCAATGTGACTCAGTGGTTAGCACTGCTGCCTCACAGCTCCAGAGACCCGGGTTTGATTCCCGGCTTGGGCCACTGCCTGAGCAGAATCCGCACGTCCTCCCCATGTCTGCGTGGGTTTCCTCTGGGTGCTCCAGTTTCTTCCCACAAGACCCGAAAGGTGTGCTGTTAGGTGAATTGAACATTCTGAATTCTCCCTCCGTGTACCCGAACAGTCACCGGAGTGTGGCGACTAGGGGATTTTCACAGGAACTTCACTTCAATGTTAATGTAAGCCTACTTGTGGCAATAATAAAGATTATTATTAATAACATGTGCATATACAGTATGTGACAATCTATGGTCAATTCTCTGTGCAGAAACAGCATGCCTTGAATAGAGTCTGCAAGGAAAATCTGACACTGTCACATATGTAATGCACCATTCTTGGTATCACATACCATCTTCAGTTACAGAATTATAACGTTTCCTCATAATGTAGGCTTTCATTTACTCAGAAGATGAAAAGGTGGGTAATATGGGTATAGTCAAAAGTCATTAACGTTTCTTATTGTTGGTTACATACAAGACAAACCAAGCGTACTGAATTATTATGACCAATGCAACATAGGGAATTTAAGACATGCTATTATTGTTCTCATAAAGTCTACTTAGCTCTGAGGACAGTGGGATGTGGTAGTTCAACCTGGCCACCATCCCTATCAAACAGTAATGTAGGATCCGAAGGAGAACTGAGGGAGGTCAGAAACCTATTCTGGACCAGAAAGTGTTGCTTCCATTCATTCAGTTTATTTTGAACTAGAGCACTCACTGCGTTAGTGTTGTATTTGACCCCAGTCACATATTTGCTTCATTACCAAAAACCTATTTCCAAATTTGTTGTATTGTCTGATCCCACCCTACCTCTGGTCATCTGCTCCCAAAATCCTCGTCCACATGCCTTTATAACCTCTAGACAATGAGACCAATGCTTTACTGGCATTATTTCACCTTACATGAAATGAAATGAAAATCCCTTATTGTCACGAGTAGGCTTCAATGAAGTTACTGTGAAAAGCCCCTAGTCGCCACATTCCGGCGCCTGTCCGGGGAGGCTGGTACGGGAATTGAACCGTGCTGCTGGCCTGCTTGGTCTGCTTTAAAAGCCAGCTATTTAGTCCAGTGAGCTAAACCAGCCCCATGAATTCAAGCACATCGAAAACTCTGCTTCTCAGCATATCCAAATCTCGTTCAGCCGTTGTCCTTGTGCTCGCTGATCTGCACTGATTAAGCAATGCCTCCTGAACATTAATAATTCTAATTGCACCACGCTGGTGGCCCGTGCACTCAACTGCCAGGAGCTCTGGAATTCCCATCTTCAACCTTCTGCCTTTCTATCTCTCTCCTTTTAAAACCTATCGCTGTCCGAATATCTCCTTGTCAGGCTTGGTGTCAAATTTTGTTTGATAATGCTCCTGTGAAGCTGCATGTAAAATTTTATTATATTGAAGGTTCTGTATAAGTAGAAGTTGCCGCTATTTGGTATTCATATTATTGGCTGTTCCTCTGAAGCAATATGTGCGATTATAACACACGTATGCAAATCTTTCTCATAATAATAATAATCTTTATTCATGTCACAAGTACGCTGACCATAACACTGCAATGAAGTTACTGTGAAAATCCCCTTCTCGCCACGCGACACTGAGGGTACAGCTGAAGTGACAAAAAGCACTAAAAGGAATCACATACTAAACGGAAGGGACAATGTAATATATTTTTGTCCAACAGGCAGCACAATTATGGCATTACTTTTGGAATAGTTTCTTAAATTCACAGGATTAGCCCTGGCTGACTGGAGGATTGCAAATGTGCTGCCGTAGTTTAAGAAAGGGGCAAAGGTTAACTCAGGAAACTACAGAGCTGTCAGCTTGACATCAAAAGTGCGAAAACTAATGAAGCCATAACACGGGATGAGATAAATATACATTTTGAGAAAAATAAATTGGGCTTGTTCTGCTTGGAGCAGAGAAGATTAAGAGACAATCTTATTGAGGTGTTCAAAATTCTGAACAATTTTAACAGGATGAAGAAGGATAGTCTGTTCCCACTAGTTGGTATGTCATAAAAACATAGAAAATAGAAGCAGGAGGAGGCCATTCAGCCCTTCGAGCCTGTTCCACCATTCATTATGATCATAGTGGAACATAAAGTTCAATAACCTGATCCCGCCGCCCCCCCCCCCCCCCCCCACTGCCCCATATCCTTTGATCCCTTTAGCCCCAAGAGCTATATCTAATTCCTTCTTGAAATTACACAGCATTTTGGCTTCAACTACTTTCTGTGGTAGTGAATTCCACAGATTCACTGCTCTCTGGTTTGTCATGTGAGAGTACCTTTAAGAACCGAGTGTTTATCAAATAGCTCTCGTGGATGTACCTTTAAGAAATGGGTGTTTATCAAATAGCTGCAGTGATGTCAGAGTGTGGGTGCAGCTGGGCTGGCTGTCTTTCACTTTCAGTTTGGAGCAGGCAGCTACAGTGTGTTTCAGTTTTGTTTTGAGAGCTGGATAGCTGTAGGCAAAGCAAGCAGCTGTATAATGACCTCTCTCTACAAACTACAGACTGTCTTCAGCTCATTTGAGGATTTCAAAGTAATACCTGTTTCTGTAGAGAATTTAAACCTGCTGTCTTTCTGTAAAAAGGGTTTCACATATGAATGTTGTTAGGAAAGTTCTGAAGGGTTACTTATAGAATATTGTATCTACGGGGATTATTGGTGTTGATCGTTATTTACTGGGGGTTTATAATCTGTTAACTGGATTCATAAATAAACATGGTTTTGTTTTAAAAGTACTTTAGATCTCTGTGGCATCACACCTGTAAAGTTGGCCCTTGGCTCTCCATAACCACAATCTATTAAAAGCTGTGGGCCAGGTACTCTACATGATACACTTTGGGGTTCTATAAACCCTGGCCCATAACAGGGTGAAGAAATGTATCCGTACCTCAGTCCTAAAGGTTTACCCCTTATCCTCAAACTATGACCCCCAGTCCTGGACTACCCCACCATCGGGAACATTGGGCGGAATTCTCCGCCAGGCCCGACGTCGTTGTGAAACCCGGAGAGGTCACGACGGCATCGGAGGCCACTCCTGGCCCCCTATTCTCCCCCCACCGGGGGGCTAGGAGGGCTGTGCCGTGAATCTCGGCCACCGGGCATTGTCGCTGGCGTCAAGGCCCAGCGCGCCGAGAATGACGCGGCCGACGTGCCTAATTACGTTAGCTGCGCACGCGCGGGTTGGCCAGCACCAACCCGCGCATGCGCGGCTGACGTCATGACGGCTCAAACCCGCGCATGCGCGGTTGCCGTCTTCCCCTCCGCCGCCCCGCAAGACGTGGTGGCTTGATCTTGTGGGGCGGCGGAGGGGAAAGAGTGTGTTCCGTTGAGATGCCGGCCCGATGATCGGTGGGCACCGATCGCGGGCCTGTCCCCTCCCGAGCACGGTTGTAGTGCTCATTCCCCTGCACGCCCCCCACAAGCCCCAAACGTGCATCTCACGCCATGCTCACGACGGCAGTGACCAGGTATGGTTGCCGCCGTCGTGAACTGGTCACAAACGGCAGGCCGCTCGGCCCATCCGTCGTTTTTTACAGCGGCCCGCGGTTCTCCGACCGCCGTGTTGCTAAACGCGACGCACCATTTTGGGGGGGTGGGAGAATCGCGGGAGGTGCGAGAGCGGACCTCCCGCGATTCTCCACCCCCACGCTGGGTGGGAGAATCGCGCCCATTCTTTCTGAATCTACTCTGTCTAATCCTGTTAGACGTTTTTCAGTTTCTATGTGATCCCCTCCCCCTCTTCTGAACTACAATGAATATAATCCTAACTGATTTAGTCTCTCCTCATATGAGAGTTCCACCATCCCAGGAATCAGCCTGGTAAACCTTCGCTGCGCTCTCTCCATAGCAAGAACATCCTTCCTCAGATAAGGGGCGGTATTCTCCCCTACCCGGTGGGACAGGGGGTCCCGGCGTAGGGGAGTGGCGCCAACCACTCCGTCGTCGGGCCTCCCCAAAGGTGCGGAATTTTCCGCACCTTTGGGGGTTAGGCCCGCTCCGGAGCGGTTGGCACCATGGCGACTGGCGCCAAAACCGGCACCAGCGGCCTTTCAGGCCCGCCGCCCGGCGCCGGGGCTGGCCGAAAGGCCTTCGCCGGTTCGCACATGCGCCAGTGGTGACATCAGCGTCCGCTGCCACTGACGTCCCACCGGCGTATGCGCGCTGGGGGATTCTCTTCTGCTTCTGCCATGGTGGAGGCCGTGGCGGCCGCAGAAGGAGAAAAAGTGCCCCCAAGGCACTGGCCCGGAGTCTGAGCGGGGGGCCCCGATCACGGCCTGGCCACCGTGGGGGCACTCCATGGGGTCCGATCGCCCCGCGTCCCCCCCAAGACCCCGGGGGCCCGGTCGCGTCGCCGATCCCGCCGCCACCAGAGGTGGTTCAAACATTGGCGGCGGGAGAGGCCTCCCAGCGGCGGGACTACGGCCCCTCGCGGGCCGGAGAATCGCCGCAAGGGCCTCGCCGATCAGCGCAGACGTCACGCCAATCGGCGGGGTGTGATTTCCGCCCCCGCCAATTCCCGGGTGGCGGAGAATCTATGCCACGGCGGGGGCGGGATTTTCGCCGGCCCCAGGCGATTCTCCGACCCTGCTGGGGGTCGGAGAATTTCGCTCAAGGACACCAAAACTGCACACACTACTCTAGGTGTGGCCTCACCGATGCCCTAAACAATTGCAGTAAATCATCTCTATTCCTATACTCAAATCCGCTTTGCTATGAAGGCCGACATACCATTTATCTTCTTTACTGCTTGCTGTACCTGCGTGCTTACTTGCAGTGACTGATGCACCAGGACACCAAGGTCTCGCTGAGTATCCACCTCTCAATTTACACCCATTTAAATAATAATCTGCCTTCCTATTTTTGCTACCGAAGCAGATAACCTCACATTTATCCACATTATCCACGCACTCAGCCTGTCCAAATCCTGTTGAATCATCTCTGCATCCTCCTCACCTTCCCACCCAACTTTGTATCATCTGCAAATTTGGAGATAATACATTTCGAGTTCCCTCGTCCAAATCATTAATATACAATGTGAACAGCTAGGGTCCCAGCACAGACCTCTGCGGTACCCCACTAGTCATTACCTGCCAATCAGAAGAAGGGCCATTTATTCCAACTTTTTGCTTCCTGTCTACTAACCAGTTTTTTATCCATCTACCCCCAATCCCATGCGCTTTAACTTTACATATGAATCTGCTCTATGAGACCTTGTCGAAAGCTTTCTGAAAGTCTGAATGAACCCTCACCCACCAGTTCTCCCTGGTCAAATCTATTAGTTACATCTTCAAAGAATTCTCGTACATTTGTCAAGCATAATTTTCCTTTCATTAAACCATGTTGGCCTTGTCTGATTTCACCACAGCTTTCCAAATGCTGTGCTATGAAATCCTTGATAATGGACTCCAGCAACTTCCCTCCGGCTAACGTTAGGCTCACTGGTCTATAGTTCATTGTTTTCTCTCTACCTCCCTTTTTGAATAGCGGGGTTACATTCACTATTCTCCAATTTGTATGAACCATTCAAGACCCAAAGAACTTTGGGAAATGACCACTAATAGATCTACTAATTCTGGGCCACTTCCTTAAATATTCTGGGATGCAGATCATCAGGCCCTGGAGATTTGTCCGCCTTCAATTCCCAAAACCGAGAGCAGTGCGATGATGCAGTGGTTAGCACTGCTGCCTCACGGCGCCGAGGTCCCAGGTTCGATCCCGGCTCTGGGTCACTGTCCGTGTGGAGTTTGTACATTCTCCCCGTGTTTCCGTGGGTTTCACCCTCCACCCACAAAGATGTACAGGGTAGGTGGATTGGCCGCGCTAAATTGCCCCTTAATTGGAAAAAATGAATTGGGTACTCTAAATTTATTTATCTTTTTAATTTCTTAATTTTTTTTAAAAAGCGGGATGTTGGCCTTCATCGGTCAGGGCATTGAATACAAAAATTGGCAAGTCATTTTGCAGCTGTATAGGACCTTAGTTAGGCCTCATTTGAAATATTGCCTACAATTCTGGTCGCCACACTACCAGAAGGATGTGGAAGATTTGGAGAGGGTACAGAAGCGGTTTACGAGGATGTTGCCTGGTATGGGGGGCATTAGCTATGAGGAGATGTTAGATAAACTCAGTCTGTTCTCACTGGAACAACGGAGATTGAGTGGCGACCTGATAGAGGTCTACAAGATTATGAGGGGGATGGACAGAATGGATAGTCAGATGCTCTTTCCTAGGGTAGGAGAGCCAGGTATTCGGGAACATAGGTTTAAAGTGCATGGGGAAAAGTTTAGAACAGATGAGCGAGGCAAGTTTTTTTACACAGAGGGTGGTAAATATATGGAATGCGCTGCCTGGGGAGGTGAATGAAAATGAAATTAAAATCCCTTATTGTCACATGTAGGCTTCAAATGAAGTTACTGTGAAAAGCCCCCAGTCGCCACATTCGCGCCTGTTCAGGGAGGCTGGTACGGGAATTGAACCGTGCTGCTGGCCTGCCTTGGTCTGCCTTCAAAGCCAGCGATTTAGCGCTGTGCTAAACCAGCCCCTGTGGTGGTGGGAGCACATAAAATAAAGGCATTTAAGGGACATCTAGATAAATATATGAAGAGGGTGAGAATGGAAGGATATGGACTCCCAAAGTGCAAACTGTTTTATGAGGTACATGGTCGCCACAGGCTTGGAGGGCCGAAGGCCTGTTCCTGTGCTGTATTGTTCTTTGTTCTTTGTTCCCAAAACCATTTCTTTACTCATACTAATTTCCTTCAGCTCCTCACTAAACTTGTGCTTCTCAGGACTTCCGGTACATTATTCATGTCTTCCTTTGTGAAGACAGAAGCAAAGTATGAATTTAGTTCCTCAGCCATTTCCTTGTTCCCTGTTATGAATTCCCTCACTTCTGACTGTATGGGGCATACATTCGTTTTTAGTTAATCTTTTTCTATTTACGTACCTATAGAAACTTTTCCTGCCCGTTTTTATGTTCCCCGCTAGTTTACTTTCAAATTGTATTTTCCCCTTCTTAATCAATCCCTTGTTCTACCTTTGCTGAATTTTAAATTGTTCCCAATCCTCAGGTATATTGCTTTTTCTTGCCTCTTCTTTGAGTCTAATACTATCTCTAATTTCCCTTGTAAGACTTGGTTTGGCCACAGTTCTCTTTCTACTCTTACGCCAAATAGGAATAAACAACTTTTGGAGATTTCTTGTTTGTTCCTTGAATGCCTGCCATTGCCTGTCCACTATCCTTCCTTTCAGTAATGTTTCCCAGTCCATCATAGCCAGCTCATGCCTCACACTATCAAAGTTACCTTGATTGAGGTTCAGGACCTTGGTCTCAGGATCAACTACCTCACTATTCACCTTGATCAAGAATTCTAGCATATTATGGTCACTCATCCCCAATGGCAAGGGAATGTCAGTGACTAAGGGGCCACAATTTCAAGATGGTCAGCAAGGGAGCTCGGAGTGCGATGAGGAGAAGCACCTTTACTCACAGAGTTGTTGGGGTTCGGAATGCGCAGTCTGGGAGAGTGGTGGAGGTGGATTCCACAGGAGGTTTCAAAAGAGAGCTGGATACATATTTGAAAGTGATTGATTTTGAGGGCTACGGAAATAGGGCTGATGAATGGGGTTAGCTGGGTTGCTCTTTTGGGAACTGGTGCATAAACGATGGGCCAAATGGCCTCCTTCTGTGCTGTAAATAACAAAAAGAAAAGATACTGCAGGAACGTTTTTTTGTTCATGTATATTATACTGTTTAATAATTCACAGCAACTAATCAGCATTAAAAGATGGTATTTATTTAAAAAGTGGGCGATTATTTATCCGACGCATTTCATTGAATTGGATGTGCTGGGTTAAAAAGTGGAATACAAAGTACTTAACCGTGCATTGTGCACTTTAAAAGCTCATCATTGACCTGAAGCACAGACTGATGTGAACAAGAACCAGATGATGAAAACACTCAAATTTCAAAATGTTACCAATTATACTTCACAGGCGAGCCGATGAAAGAATTTTTAAAAAGAGTTTAAAAAGAGAAGACGCGGATAAATAGGAGAAAGACCTCAGTTCACTTTATGATAATGCAGGAGATATATAGGAGCAGACCTTTATAGGCGAAAGATACCTGCTCATTAAAGAATGGCAAACGCTGAAATATCATGAACAGCAGGAAATTCAAGTTTGTGCGTGAAAATAAAAGATTGAAAATGAGTGAAGTTGGCCAGTTCAAGCGACCAAGGTAGTTCAATTGATTAACAAGTGAATACCGAAGACACTGTAGGTTAAATTAGGTTCAGCTCTGCTCCTGGGAAAAAAAATTCTCCTTTCCATAAAATTTATTTGAATTAGCTACCCTGATAAAAAAATCAAAGCTCCATGAATGGCAAGAGTTTCACAAGCAAGCACTCGACACAGCAGTTTACTCGTTATGTAGCAGGCAATGTGGAGATAAAAGCTAAAAACGAGGCCAGAAAGGTTAACGTGATCCAACTGACGGTAGAACCAATTATTCCATTTAAAGAGAACATTTTCATGTGACATGAATTAAATAGCACATAAATATTAGCAACGTTTTGGTGGGAAAAAGAACAATGGTGACAATATGGAAAGTAGTATTCCGATTACCTTAACATGCAAAGGGATAGCACTTCTTTAGAGAACATGAAACAGATCAAATTACTTCAAATTGATTAAATACCAGGACCTCCCCGCGCGAGTACATGACTTTTATATTAATAATGTGTTTCTCCAGTGTCCTTGCCATCTCCGTTCAAAACTTGGAAAAGTTAAATGAACAGCTTCAAAAAAGTTGACAGTCCCCAAAACCCTGGCAGTAAAGGTTGAATGTACCACTGAAAAGCAGTCATTAATGAAGGTCTGTGACCAAACCCAGTGTTTCATCAGAGCAGAATAAGGTACATATTTTTTTTTTTTAGTCCTGATGTGGAGATGCCAACGTTGGACTGGGGTGGGCTCAGTAAGAAGTGTCACAACACCAGGTTAAAGTCCAACAGGTTTGTTTTGAATCACTAGCTTTTGAGCGCAGCTCCTTCCTCAGGTCCTATCGAATTTCAACATGTTTACATAGAACATAGAACAGTACTGCACAGTACAGGCCCTTCAGCCCAGGATGTTGTGCCGACCATTTATCCCAATCTAAGATGCATTTCAGAATGATAGTGCATTCCACACACCCACCACTCTCCGTGTAACAAACATCCTCTGACATCTCCTCTGTACCTTCCTCCAATCACCTTAAAATTATGTCCCCTCGTGACAGCCATTTCCACCCTGGGGAAAAGTCTGAGGCGGAATTCTCCGCTCCCCACGATGCTTGGGAGAATAGCGGGAGGGCCTCCCGACATTTTTTGCGACCCCCCGCTATTCTCCCACCCACCCATGCTCACCCCGCGCCGAGTGGCCGGCCGTGTACGATCTTTTCATGACGGCGGCAACCACACCTGGTCGCCACCATCATGAAACGGGCGCTAGAAGCCCGTTTGGGGCTTCTAGGCACCCGATTGGCACGGCAGTACCACAGTGCCCACCTATCGCGGGCCTTGCATCCAAAAGGGACGCACTATTTTCCCTCCGCCGTCCCGCAAGATCAAGCCGCCACGTTTTGCGGGGCGGCTGAGGGAAAAGACGGCAACCGCGCATTCGCGGGTTGGCACTGTCCAACCTGCGCATGCGCGGCTGACGTCATTAGGCACAGTCATGCTTGCCGCGCAGCCTTGAAGACCATCGCCAAGGCCGCGCCGCCGAGACGCCCGGGGTCCCGTTCCTAGCCCCAATGGGGGGGGGAGAATCGGGTCCCGGGAGGGGGCGCGGCGGCTGCCGTGAGTGACGGCCTCTTCCACGGCAGCCTTCCCGATTCTCCGCCGTTGTGGAGAATCGTGCCCTCTGGCTATCCACTCTATCCATGCCTCTCATCACCTTGTACACCTCTATCAAGTCACCTCTCTGTCTTCTTTGCTCCAGTGAGAAAAGCCCTAGCTCCCTCAAACTTTCTTCATAAGATATGCCCTCCAGTCCAGGCTGCATCCCGGTAAATATCCTCTGCACCCTCTCCAAAGCGTCCACATCCTTCCTATAATGAGGCGACCAGAACTGGATACAATATTCCAAGTGTGGTCGAACTAGAGTTTTATAAAGCTGCAGCAAAACCTCACGGCTCTTAAACTCAATCCCCCTGTTAATGAAAGTCAACACACCATACGCCTTCTTAACAACCCTATCAACCTGGGTAGCAACTTTGAGGGATCTATGTACGTGGACCCCAAGATCCCTCTGTTCCTCCACACTTCCAAGAATCCTGTGCGGGATTCTCCGACCCCCCACCGGGTCGGAGAATCACCGGGGGCCAGCGTCAATCCCTCCCCCGCCGTGTCCCGAATTCTCCGCCACCAGATATTCGGCGGGGACGGGAATGGCGCCGCGCCAGTCGGCGGACCCCCCTCCCCCCCCCCCCCGCCCCCCCCCCCCGGCGATTCTCCAGCCCGCGATGGGCCGAAGTCCCGCCGCTGTCAACCCTCTCCTGCCGGCGTGGATCAAACCACATACCTTACCGGCAGGGGCAGGCGGCGCGGGCGGGCTCCGGGGCCCTGTGGGGGGGCTCGGGGCGATCTGGCCCCGGGGGGTGCCCCCCCCAGTGGCCTGGCCCACGATCGGGGCCCACGGATCGGCGGGCGGGCCCGTGCCGTGGGGGCACTCTTTGCCTTCCGCCTTCTCCATGGTCTTCACCATGGTGGAGGCGGAAGTGACCCCCTCCCCTGCGCATGTGCGGGGATGACGTCAGCTGCCGCTGACGCTCCGACACATGCGCGGACTTACGCCAGCCGGCGAAGTCCCTTCGGCCCCGACTGGCGTGGCGACGGAGCGCCAACCACTCCGGCGCGGGCCTAGCCCCTCATGGTGAGGGCCTGGCCCCTAAAGGTGCGGAGGCGTCCGCCCCTATGGGGCGGCCCGACGCCGGAGTGGTTCACGCCACTCCATCACGCCGGGACCGCCCGCCCCGCCGGGTAGGGGAGAATCCCCGCCCCTGCCGTTAACCCTTCAAATTCAAATTTGACGTTCCAAAATTAATCACTTCACATTTATCAAGGTTGAGCTTCATCTGCCACTTCTCAGCCGATCTCGGCATCCTGTCAATGTCCTGCTGTAACCTGCAACAACCCTCAACACGATCCACAACTCCCCCAAACTTCGTGTCATCGGCAAACTTACTAACCCACCTTTCCACTTCCTTATCCAAGTCATTTATAAAATCCACAAAGAGCAGAGGTCCCAGAACAGATCCTTGCGGGACACCACTGGTCACTGACCTCCAGGTGGAATACTTTCCATCCACTACCACTCGCTGTCTTCTTTCGGCCAGCCAATTCTGCATCCAGACAGCCAAATTTCCCTGTATCCCATGCCCCCTAACTTTCTGAATGAGCCTCCCATGGGGAACCTTATCAAATGCCTTATTGAAATCCATATACACAACACCCACTTCCCGACCTTCATCAATGTGTCTCGTGACATCCTGAAAGAATTCAATGGGCTTGTGAGGCATCACCTGCCCCTCACAAAGCCATGCTGACTATTTTTAATCAAACTATGTTTTTCTAAATAATCGTAAATTCTATCTTTTAGAAACCTTTCCAATATTTTTCACACCGCAGACGTAAGACTGATGGATCTGTAATTCCCAGGGATTTCCCTATTCCCTTTCTTGAACGGGGGAACAACATTTGACTCCCTCCAATCATCCGGGTACTACTCCAGTGGAGAGTGAGGACGCAAAGATCATCGCCAACGGTGCAGCAATCTCCTCCCTCGCTTCCCGTAGTAACCTTGGTTATATCCCGTCAGGCCCAGGGGACTTAGCTATCCTGATGCTTTCCAAAATTTCCAGCACATCCTCCTTCTTAATATCAACCCGTTCGAGTCTATTAACCTGGTTCACACTGTTCTCATGAGCAACAAGGTCCCTCTGGTGAATACTGAAGCAAAATATCCATTTAGGGCCTCCCCTATCTCTCAGACTCTGGGCCCAAGTTCCCTCCACTATCCCTGATCGGCCCTACTCTTACTCTGATCATCCTCTTATTTCTCACATAAGTGTAGAACGCCTTGTGGTTTTCCCTAATCCATCCCGCCAGGGATTTATCATGCCCCTTCTAGCTCTCCTCAGTCCATTTTTGAGTTCCTTCCTGGCTACCTTGTAACCCTCTAGAGCCGAGATCCTTATTTCCTCAACCTCGCGTAAGCTTCCTTCTTCCTCTTGACTAGAAGCTCCACTCCTCTTGTCATCCAAGGCTCCTTCACCTTACCATTCCTTCCTCGTCTCAGTGGCACAAAACTATTCAGCACTCGCAGCAAGTGCTCCATAAACAATCCCCACATTACTGTTGTGCATTTCCCCAAGAACAATTGTTCCCACTTTATGCTCCTCAGCTCCTGTCTAATAGCAGTATAATTTCCCCTCTCCCAATTAAATACCTTCCCATACTGTGTGTTCCTATCCCTCTCCATGGCTATGGTAAAGGTCAAGGAGTTGTGGTCACTGTCACCGAAATGCTCTCCCACCGAGACATCTGACACCTGGCCTGGTTCATTGCTGAGCCCCAAGTCCAATATGGCCTCCCTCCTAGTCGGCTTATCTACATATTGAGTCAGGAATCCTTCCTGTACACACCTGACAAAATCTGCTCCACCCAAACCATTTGCACTAAGGAGGTTCCAGTCAATATTAGGGAAGTTGAAGTCACCCATGACAATAACTCTGTTACTTCTGCACTTTTCCAAGATCTGCCGCCCAATCTGTTCCTCTATCTCTCTGCTGCTATTGGGGGGTTCTCTAGTAAACTCCCAATAAAGTGACTGCTCCTTTCTTGTTTCTGACTTCCACCCATACTGAATCAGTAGACAACCCCTGCTCAACTATCTCCTTTTCTGCAGCTGTGGTGCACTCCCTAATTAACAGTGCCACTCCCCCTCCTCTTTTACCTCCTCCCTATTCTTCTGAAAACATCTAAACCCCGGAACATCTAACAACCATTCCTGCCCCTGTGAAATCCATGTATCCGTAATGGCCACAACATTGTAGTTCCAAGTATTGATCCATGCTCTAAGTTCGTCTCCCTTATTTCTGACACTCCTTGCATTGAAACAGACACACTTTAAAGGAGTTTACTGGAGTTTTGGCCTCACGTTTCACAATTCTATATTTCTGCGCAAAAATTCAATGCTTCGCGTGTGTGATCAAGAGAGTGAATTCCAAAGTGGGACTTAAAAGTATTGGAAACAGGGGGTGGGGGGGAATAACTTGCAATGTTAGTGTGGCAAGAAAGCTGGCAACAGCAGACCGGCCATCGATTGTACCTGAGTTCAATGTTTCCTATTCATTGAACAGAACAGGCAGCCAATCAACTTCCACCTTCTTTCTCCACCAAGGGGCTGTTTAGCACAGGGCTAAATTGCTGGCTTGAAAAGCAGGCTTTGAAATCAAGGCAGGCCAGCAGCACGGTTGCATTCCCGTATCAGCCTCCCCGAACAGGTGCCGGAATGTGGTGACTAGGGGCTTTTCACAGTAACTTCATTGAAGCCTACTCGTGACAATAAGCGATTTTCATTTCATTTTCATTTCATTTGTCACTGTGCAACCCTCACGCTATTCCGAGCCGTGTCCAGACAGTCCTGCAAAGTGGATAGAACAGGAACTGAAGTGAGGGAAAATGGAACAGGAGCCTGGCCCCTAGTCTCTCCACATGGGCATTTGTACTTGGGATGTGGAGAAAGAATAGCCTGCAGCAATGGTCAGCCTAACCATGCGCCACTTGCCACCCACCCCCCAAGAAAACTGCCACACACTTTACAAATTCACAAAGACACCAGCCCATCAAAGTCCTGATCATTTCACAAAAGCATTGGGTGGGATTTGCTGCCTTCACCCCGCCCCCCGCTGCTAAAATCAGGAATCCCGATCAGGCGGAGGATCCTGTGTCAAGCCAAGAACAGGATTGGTGCCAGCCAGCCAGCCTGTCCCCTGTCTCCAGTCCCACCCTGCCGGCTATAGCAGGACTCTCACCTCGCACTGGCAGCAACATGCAAACAGCTCATATGCAATCATTTGTGTGCAACTAACAGACTGGAAACCAGAATCTTCGCCCCCCGCCCCACCCGCCTCCATACCCCCCCCGCCCCCTCGATTATGCTCTACCCCTCCCAGCCAGAGTCACGCAGGTGTGATTTGTTGCAAATATTTATAAGCAGTGTCCTGGAACCATGGCCTTTGATGGGTAGCAAGGAGGTAAGTTCCTTTTTCATCGTCTTCGGGCTTGCTTGGTGGTGGGGCAATGGGAGGCGGGGGAGAAGAGGGGTGTATGCCTGGAGCTCTGGGACTAATGGGGCTGACTTGGTCGCAAGGGCGTGGACTCAGGGTGTTCCCCTTGTAAACCTTCCACTGCTGCAGTAAAAGATTAGCAACTCATCCCTTGGGTGTTACACGAAGGCTCCTGGCATTGAAATGCTCTGAGATCTGATCATGTAGAGATTCATATCCCGCCCATCTGGAAACTCTCATGCACCAGCATTACAACCAGGGGCATGGCCTTGCCGGTGCTCTATCAGCAGATCATCAGGTGTTGGAGTTCCTCATTGCGCTCCTTAACTGCCCAGCTCCGCAGCAGAGGGAGCAGGGGGGTTAACAGAGTCAACCCCACACAAAGGACACATATACCGATGGCTGCTGGAACACACTCTGACACATACTGTCTCTCCCACATCTGAGTAACAGTCTCACTGATCAGACTATCAGCCGACCCACTCCTGAGGATTAGGGATGAGATTCTCTGCTCCGCCAGCCCCATTTTCCTCCGCAGTGCGCCCCCGCCGGCAACGGGATTCTCCGTTCCCGCAGTCGGCCAATGGGATTTTCCATTGTGGCCACACCACGTCGTCGGGCCGGAGGAACCTGCCACTGGAGAATTCCGCAACTGGTGATTTCTCCAGGCCCCGCAGGTCAAACGCAACCCATTGGTATCACATGGTATGAGCGTACAGATCCCGGACCCGCCCAGGAACCCTGAACAGCTCCCTGTCACAACCTCTGACTTAAACACAAACTGCACAACACACGTCATTCAAGCTCCCAGCAAAGGTACACGTCCCCCAGTGACCCCCATCTGTAGGACGGGCCCACGCACATCAATCTCTTAGCATAGAGCTGCTGCCAGTCCGGGAGACCTGCCCCCATCTAAACCACGGTGTCGATGCTCTCAACCATGGTGCGCTGTGGCTGGGACATATCCCTCACCAAGTGGGCTATGTCCTTCATTGCTTTGGGCATGTCCCTCAGTGACTGGTTAAGATCACTCTCACTGCCCTCAGCCATGACCCATTGTGAGTGGGCCAATCGCTGGAGCGCCGCAGCAATGTCCACCTGCACCTGTGGATGGGCCGTCTTGTCCTGCGCCTCAGCTATGGGCAGCACAGTGTGCCCCAAGCCTTGGACGGCCTGAAAATTGGCTCTGACCTCTTCCCGCAGGCCTTCCACTGCGGGCGCCTCCCTTTCAGTGTTGACCTGGATGCCACACATCGTCAACACCATCTCCTGCACCTCAAGGCAGTTCAAATCCTCCAGTTGTACTTGCAGGCGCTGGAATGTTGCTGACACTCCCTCCTGTAAATTCCGGCTCTCAAGCTGCATCTGTACCAGTGATGAGGTAATCTTTTCCAGAGGAGCAACATCTCTTTTGAGTGCAGCTGTTCCTTGAGATCAAGCAGCCTCTGATAGGGTGTTCCCCTGGGACTCCCAGCCTCCACCTGCTGAGCTGCATGTGTGTGTCATTCACCAGCGAGTGACCCAGAAGCCTGACCACTAACATGTTCCACCGAGGTGACATTCTCTGCGCTGGTGGATGGTGTTGGTGAAGGCGATGCCGAGAAGTCAGTGTCTTCGCCGGAGGTCTGCTTCGGGGTGTTCTGAGGGTCTGAAGGTGGGTCCGTGACCCTGGATGGCTTGGCCTCCTCTGATGGGGATCCTGGAAGACAAAGGATATGGGAAGGACAGGGCTGTAGGAGATTAAAGACTCACTCGACATAGGACCTCTGGATAAAGTTGCATAGGATACTCACTTCTTCCGCGCATGCGGACCTCCATGTCAGCCACAGGTCACTCCTCAGCATCCCCCTCGGCAGTTCCACGGCCTTTTCTTCAAAGGCGGTGTGGAGCTGGTGACTACCGCTGCCCATCTTCTGCCGCTCTATTTAATTATGGCTAATGTTATCCTTGGGGACACAGAAAGGATAGAGTGAGATGCCGACGCACCAGTTTTATGGATTGGCTGGGGGGAAGGGGGGGGGGGTTCTAGATGGTGGCATTTGTGGGCAAGTTGCCTGTCAAAAGAAGGCAGGATATGTGTTGGAGGTTCCTGCCTGCAGATCAGCTGTAAGAAGCTCATCATTCTGAAAGATATTTTATTCCTTCCCAGATGACCAGATGACCAGTGTGTGATCAACCATAGGCACAGGCATTTAGACAGGTTTATAAAAGACAAAATAGACATTCAGAACTTTAAAAGGAAAAGTTTGAGGGCCTTTGCAGAGACCACAAGCTTAGAAAATACTCAATGCCTTGTTTCGGTCATTACCGCTCTGGCGGCGAAACATTTATTGCTTTGATTTTGTATTATTACAATAGGGTTCAGCTAATTCAGTCTTTGAGTAACTATTTTTCTGTAAGTTTAACTGTGAAGTAAAATAGCTTATTAGTTTGTATCAGGGAATTGACAGTACCCCTTTCTAAAGGTTGCAGAGCTGCATAAATGCCACTGTTTCAAGTATCTGATTGCATCAAGGGGATGTTAGGTAATGTGAGTAAATCTGTTTAGGAGTAAGGTTCTCACACCATTCTTAGGAATGCTGGTTCTACTGATCCTAAGGACATTGGAACACAGGGAGCGACTTTGTGCCCGTGTCCGCAGTCAGTCCGAACAGCGATGTAGCCACAGAATCTCGCGGGAACTGGGAAACAAGATTCTCGCCGGTGACATCTCGTTTCCCGAATTTCCAGGGTCCCTGTCAGTGACATAATGAGATTTGCGCCCAACGAAAGGCGAGAACCTTATTTTAATACATTTACATATAATTAGCAAGCCCCCGCTACATGATCTTCCCTCACTGAATATTCCAATGTCAGGGATTCACAATAGATTTCGAACAACAAGGTACAGTCAAGGAGATACCCCTGCCCCCCCCCCCCCCCCCCCCCCCGCCCCCAGTGGTGCAAAGGCAAGCACAGCCCCTGGGGGAGATGGATATGTCCGGTTGGCACTGTCAGCTTGGCCTTGACAACCTGTGCCAGGGAAGACCCTTCTTTGGGGAGCAGTATTGATGGTCAGAACCTGTCACTCTGACAAAATATCAGAAAATTCCACCCAGAGGAGGAGTAGGCCATTCAGCCCATCAAGCCTGCTCCACAATTAATATAATCATGGTTGCTCATCCACTTCAGTGCCCTTTTCCCACACCATTCCCATATCCCTTTCTGGCATTGGTATTTAGAAATCTGTCAATCTCTGCTTCAAACATAGTCAATGGCTGAGTTTCCACAGCCTCTGGCCTACAGAATTCCAAGGATTCACAAACCTCGGAGTAGAAATATTTCTCTTCACCTTGGCCCTAAGTGGCTTTCCCTTATTTTGAAATTGTGTCCCCTGGTTCTAGCCTCCCCAACCTAAAAGGTACCCACTCCAAAGCCTAACCATTTTACAAAGAAGATTTCAAACAAAAGCTTCGTCAAGGGGTTTTTCTGACATATTGAGAAATGTTTGAAGCAATTATTTTAATAAAGATTTGACAACAAAATAAGGTGCCATCAATATTGCGCTTGCAATAAAGTTACTACCTAGATTCATGTCGTATTCATTCAGCTTTTCTTTCTGTGTGAAGCAATCCCCTTACCATTGGGTGCAACTGTTAATTCGAGCAGAGTGAGGGATGAAATTGTTTTTGCATTTTACACTGTAGATTATAGATCATAGCTGTTGTATTCTTCTTGTTACCTTCTTAACAATAAAGTATTTCCAGGATACAGTATTTTATGTCTGGCCGCCCAGCACACAGTAGCAACACTTTGATTAAAACACTATCTGCAGTTTAGAGCTCTGGTCAATTGGAAGAGCTTACAAAAGGATATTCTGACATGGTCATCCAGGGCACCAATAATATAATTGTGACCAATATGAAGCACTCATGGGTAAGTCTTAGCCAATAGATTAGCGATCTGATGGTGGCTAAAATTCTAAGCAAAACCTTAGCATTGATGTCACAAAATGCATCTTTACCGTCTCAAGGGCAATTAAGGATAACAATCACGTCCCAAGATCAAATAAGAACTCCCACTTTGACGGATAGATGCTGCAATATAAAGAGTTAATGTTCAATATGTACATATATAATCCATATCATCAGTGACGAAGGTTACATGACAACAGAGCACGAGAGAGATAGCTCTATGTAGAGTCTTGTGCTGAGCCTGTGTCATAAATAGTCAATATAATGTTCAATAAAGGTACAGTTTGCTAACAGCTTTGCCTCCAGCATTATCTGCAAGTCCAGACCCACAATTATCACATCAAGTACCCACAAAAACCAATAACCGAGGGTGACAGCAGAACAACACGACAAAAGGTTCAACAAGTGAAAAGCCCAGGGACTGGAAAGTACAGCAAGAGAAACAACTGCAGGACAAGGACAGCACAGGAAAATCATCAACCGAACTCCAGAAAAAGGCAACTGTAAAGGAAGACGGGAAAAGAAAAGATGACGTGGATGATGTGGAAGGCCTGGATCAAGCCAAGAAGTGTGACAGAACTAGCATCACGTGTTAGCCAGGTACAGAACAACAGTGGGACTAGCAGAGAAGTCCAGCAAGGAACAGGCCTCTACGCCCTAAGCAGTGGATCAGGCGGCATAATGGGCAAGACAGGATCTAAACAAAGAGAAGGTGAAATATGAAGGAGTTTTCAAAGCCTTTGATACTTTTTTCAATCTTTGGAAAAACACCATTGTAGAGCGAGTAAATTTCAGGTGCACTCAAAGAACAAGAGAAAGCATAGGTTCCTTCGTTAACAAGATAACATCAATTAGCTGAAAATTGTGGACATGAAGTCCTGACCGATGAATTGAATCAGAATTGTGTTGTTATTGGAGTCTGAGAAGAGACACAATGGAATTTTATTTTTCCTCTGACAGTTAAGCCCTATCAAAGGTTGTCATGATAACGAGGCAGACAGAAGAGAGGAATTACAACAAAATTTTAATGAGGAAGAAATCTCGTGGAGAAAACCGGCTGATCCAGTCAGTTGGTAGCATAGCGAAGCTGCAGTGCACATAACCCCAAAGAGAAACAAAAAGAGGTGGCCGCCGTTATTCACTGTTCGCATTGAGGCGGGGAAAAGCTGAATAGGCAGGAAGAATGTGCCACCAAAAACGTGGAGTGCCATTCCTGAAAGAAGAGAGACCAACAAAGTCCTTTTACCAAAGAGAGCAGCAAACTGTTTTTACCAAACAATTAAAGGAAAAACAACCAGGATCAAGAGCCTCTGCTGAAGGTAAGAAATTGCTACATTTCATACATGTTCCAGCTATGTCATTAAAAAAGGGTTTTACGATGCATACAGCCAGTTTGTCTGCTAAAGCTCTGCTAAAGGGGTTGTGAATGTGAGGTAATCCTCGATTTTGCAGCTGGAGTGCTCTTCTCATATATTTGAGAAGCATTTAATTGTTTACAGATCGGTGGCTGATGGAATATTGTTTTGGTTTGGAGGTCCCTGGGGCGTAGATAATTTATGAGAGATATTTGGTCCTGGATAATCAGGTCAGGGGACATCGTGTGGGAGGGAAGAGAAGAATGCCTTATGCTTTGGGTACCGTTGATGTAATTAAAGGGGAGGGGCAGCACGGTGGCACAGTGGTTAGCACTGCAGCCTCATGGCGCCGAAGTCCAAGGTTCGATCCCGGACCCGGGTCACTGTCCGTGTGGAGTTTGCACATTCTCCCCGTGTTTGCATGGGTTTCACCCCCACAACCAAAAGATGTGCAGGGTAGGTGGATTGGCCACGCTAAATTGCCCCTTAATTGGAAAAAATGAATTGGATACTCTAAATTTAAAAAAATTAAAAGGGAGGAGCCAGTTCTGTCTGTTGTTTCAGTTTGCCATAGGATTTTGGTCTCGCAAGAAGTGTCGTTTGCTCCTGAAAGGTTCTCTTCAAAGGCCTTGCGCAGGAAAAAGCAAGTAAACTTGATTGTTAACTTTATTTATAAGTGGTATTTGAACTATATTGGCTTGCTTAATTGGAATATATATAGTGGCAGGTATAGGGAGTAAGTTAAAGCTTTTCCTTTTTTTAAGAGCTGTTATCTGTAAAACTATTTCTTTGCTGTTAATGTGGATAATTTGAGTTTGAAGTGGTTTGAATTCGAGTTTGTTTTAACATGCAAGATATCTATGGGTCTGTGTTATCACTCCTGCGATGCAGTAATATTTCCACATAATATTACAAATTGAAAATAGTTATGTTCTCATCCAGGATCCTCACAGACCATTCAAGACATTCAATAAGTTGAAGAAAAAACAGAAGTACTGTACCATTCTTGGAAGAAATTATAGGATCAAATAGGAAAGCACAGATATTATAGCCAATGGACATGAAACAAACTCCAAGTTAGGCAATGCATCAGGAGTTTCAATTCTTCCAGACACAGAAAGGTGATTTAAACCTGACTTACTTCAGCCATCAACCGTAATATTCCAAGGTCCAGAAGGTATTTAATTGAAAGTCAAGATACAGTTGATCACTAAACAACAACATAAAGGAAGAGAAATCACAGAAACAAGTAGGCGGGATTCTCTGATCCTGAGGCTAAGTGTTGACGCCGTCGCAAACGCTGTCGCATTTCTCGACGGCGTCAATATGGTCTCAGGATCAGTTATTCTGACCGCTACAGAGGGCCAACACGGCACTGGAGTGAGCCACGCCGCTCCAGCTGCCGATCCCTGGCGTCAGATGGGTGCCGCGGCCTGCACATGCGTATTGGGGCCAGCCCCAAAGCACGCATGCGCAGAGGGATCAGCGCCATTACTGTGCATGTGCAGTGGCTCCCTTTGCCGCGCCGGCCTTGTGCAATGGGGTATAGGGCTACAGGGGCCGGCGCGGAACAAAAGAGGCCCCCAGCCTAAGAGGTCGGCCCACCGATCAGTTGGCCCCCATCGCGGGCCAGGCCAGGGCGGAGGCCCCCACTGGGGTCGGAAACCCCTCCCGCCCCCACCAGGTCACCCCCAGATACATCCACGCCGAGATCCCGCCGGGTAAGAGCAGGTGTGGACGGCGCCAGTGGGACTCGGAATTTTAGTGGCCGCTCGGCCCATCCCAGACCGAGAATCGCCCGGGGTCCACATAGAGCGGCCCCGGACTGGCGCCAAGCCGGCACCAATGGCGGCGGTTCTCCGCTCTCCAGAGAATCGGCGTCGGGGCGGTGTGGCGCGATTCCCGCCATTCCCGGATATTCTCCGCCCCGGCCCTGAGGTGAGAGAATCCCGCCGTCTATGTGTAATCCACCAATTAAGAATGTGCATTGTTAAGTCAAAAAAACTTGCACAGGTCTATGGCTCATCTTTAAAGGAGATGAACTGGATAAACTTGAGGAAATCAGACAGAAGAGTCCCAGATGAAGGAACCACACAAATATGATCAAGCCAAATAGCAAACAACAACATACGTATTGTCACATATCCCTGTCGGAAAGTCTGAAGAGGAGGACATGAATCTTGTTGAGGAGGTAGAGTCGTGCAGTTCCTTAAATACAAAATTCCTGCCAGCAATCATCACACAGACGCTGACCAAAATCTGACAAGCACAAAAATAAGATCAATAATATGCTAAGATTAGAGAATACTACAAAAAAATAGGACAGAATATGTTCCAAACAATGTCATCCTGAAAAGGTACTTTGAGCAACACAGACAGAGGGGGCTGGTTTAGCTCACTCGGCTAAATCGCTGGCTTTTAAAGCAGACCAAGCAGATCAGCAGCATGGTTAGATTCCCATACCAGCCTCCCTGGACAGGCGCCGGAATGTGGCGACGAGGGGCTTTTCACAGTAACTTCATTGAAGCCTACTCGTGACAATAAGCGATTTCCATTCATTTTCATTTTTCATCTCAGTATTGTGGATGACTTATTAATCTACGATGAGAAGTTGGTTATACTAAAATGTCTTGAGACTCGAGTTCGATCAAAGAATACACCAGGGACATATGGGCATGACAAAGTGTTGTGCCAGGGTGGCGAAGTTCAATTTGGTGACCGAGAGTCACAAAATCATGAAGGACATGATTTTGAACTGCATCACCCATGAAATCCATCACCAAGTGCAAACAGAAACATTGATGAAATTCTCATTCCCTGAGAACATCTCGGAATGGACCTTTTCAAGCTCTAGGGGAAGAAATTACCAACAGCTGGATTGAGGTTAACCATCTTCATGGAACAACCTCAGTAGCAATCATCAGTTCATTAAAAGGGGGATGCTGTCCCCACATATCTGCTGCCCAAGTCCTTCTTGGTCGTGGCTTTGGAAGGTGCTGCCTAAAGAACCTTGTGAGTTCCTGAAGTGCATCCTTGTAGATGATACACATGGCTGCCATTGTTTGCCAGTGGTGGAGGGATTGAATGTTTGTGGATGAGGTATCAATCAAGCAGGATGCTTTGTCCTGGATGGTGTTGAATGTCTTAAGTGTTGTTGGAGCTATATTCATTCAGACAAGTGGAGAATATCCTATCACACTTCTGACTTATGCCTTGTTGATGGTGAACAGGCTTTGGGGAGTCAGGAGGTGAGTTATTTGCCGCAGGATTCCTAGCTTTTGACTTGCTCTTGTAGCCACAGTATTTATATGGTTAATCCAGTTCAGTTTCTGGTCAATGTGGTAATCCCCAAGATGTAGATAATGGGGGATTCAACGATGGTAATGACATTGAATGTCAAGGGGCAATGTTTGATCTCCTCTTGTTGGAGATGGTCATTCCTTGGCACTTGTGTGGCATGAATGTTACTTGCCACTTGTCAGCCCAAGCCTGGATGTTGAACATGGGATGGTTATTGAGTACATGCCGCTTGATAGCGCTGTTACACCTTACACCTCAGCACAAGCCTCTATTTATAGGGCTTTCAAGTGAATGCCCAGTTAATGGCCAAAACTTGTATACAAGGAAACACAATTAATACACAATTACACAAGTCAAGTTTGTAATCTCTGTCTTTCTTCACTAATCATTCTGAACGAAGCTTTACAATTGCTGCTATTGGCCCGACACTCCTTTTTGTTCCGAATCATTTTTAAAATTATCCTGCTCGATTCCATCTCATTCATCCCTAATTTAACTGAATTCTGTCCTGGGTTCTAATACCAGTTCAGAATGAAGTCCAAGAATGTCCCAAAAAAAATGCATCAGTTTACAACCTGTACTCAAAAGAGTAGCTTGGTGATACAGAACTTGATTATTGCCGATCAAATAGATATACTGTTGAAGCTTCTCACCGTGTATTCATCACGACAAAAGCAAGAATGCCAAATTTCAAAGGGATCAACAATTTATACCGCCAAAGAAAAATATGCTGATTGGTTGGCACGTCGACTCTGATTGAGTCAAAGCATTGCCAGAGAACCTATCACCCCCTATGCTTTTGTTTAATGTTAACAAGGCACAATGCCTGGACATGCCTCTTTTGCCTGCACCCCATCCATCACCTTAAACATTCACTCCTAAGATTATCAGTTGTGTTTGCAATGCAGCTCACCTATGCTTGCTGGCAGCTACATATATTCATACACAGGGAGATGTTCTCTGCAGGCAAAAGGAATATGTCCAGGCATTGTGCCTTTTTTTGGAATTAAACAAAAGCATGGGGAACTATAGTTCCCTGGTGCATTTTCCATGGCAATGCCTCAACCAATCAGAGATGACTTGCCAGCCAACCAGCTCCATTTTCCATTGCCCGCTTTGCAATTTGGAACGCTTGCACTTGTCCTGAAGGGTCCCAGATGCAGTGCTTTGGCAACCTGCCTCTTTTTATCAGCAGTACTCATGACAATTGCCAGACAGGATTAAAAAAACAGTAAAAATGGGGAAATAAGAATACTAGTCGAAACTGGTCTTGTGAACCTTATCATGGCACATCAGTGATAACTGAGAAATAAGAATACTGGTTTGAACTGTTTTTTTCCTATTTGGAATTTATATTTGAATATTTTGCTTTAGTATTAAACAAGACTCCAGCATCTTGCACCTGCTTTTAGTGGCATGTAGAAGCTCACCAGACCTGGCAGCATCTGTGGAGAGAGAAACAGGTTTATGAGGCCCCATTTTAAGCCACGCCAAACCCTTTCACCTCCACAAAGTTAAAATCGGACTCAACATTTCAAATCGATGACCTTTTTCGCCAGGACTGGAAGGTGTTAAGAAATGTATCAGGTTGCGAGCAAGTCCAGACAGGGAAGCGGTGAGGTGGAGAAATACAACAAGGACGGGTCTGTGGCAGATAGGAGAATTCAAACTGCAAGAGATGATGATGCAAGGAAAAAGGGATGGTATTGGGGCGACTTAATGTTGCCCAGAAGATGTCGATAAACGGGTGAAAAGAAATCATCACAAACAACTGCCCGTCCTGCAGCAAAATCAAAAAGCTCAAAACAAAACGGGAGTCGAGGATATGATCTGAAATGATTGCGCTCAATGCTGAATCCAGAAGGCTGTAAAATGCCGATTTGATAGATGAGGTGCTGTTCCTAAAGCACGCATTGGAAAAGTGGGGGTGAGCACAGGGAGATCAGAGTTGCTAGACTTCTTACAACACTTACAAGAACTCCTATTATTTCACGTTTCCACAAAGTATAAGTTGCTTTTGTTTTCGAGGTTGCAACTGCAGCAACACTCAAGAAGTTCAACACCATCCAGGACAAAGAAGCCCACTTTTCTTTTGTTCGTTCTTGGGATGTGGGCGTCGCTGCCCATCATTTGTTGCCAATTCCTAATTGCCCTTGAACTGAGTGGCTTGCTCGGCCATTTCAGTGCGGGGCAGTTAAGAGTTAACCGCATCGCTGGGTGGGTCTGGAGTCACATGTAGGGCCAGAGCAGGTAAGGATGGCAGATTTCCTTCCCTGAAGGATATTAGTGAACCGGTTGGGTTTTTAACTACAATCGGCAATGGTTTCATGGTGTTACGGATGACTAGTCAGCTCTCATCAGTGGTTAAGAGGCTGAACAAGTCATAACTTCTTTAAGTTTTAAGACTTTGTGGAAAGATTGATTTGTTCCAGGGTGATAAGATAAGAAATAGGGCTTGGTTAGTTTATCAACAAACTTTATTAAAACAAAAGAAAATGAACAATATTTAAACTTTTAAACTTCACCCTCACACTAACAGATTACACATGCTTTCTTAACCGTAACATATTAGTTCCCATTAAACAGCATGTCAAATACATGCATACAACTCTCATCCATTTACAAAGAGAAGTAAAGATGATACTTGTGTTTACGAAGCAATTCTCTGCTGTAAGTCAAGCTTCTTTCGAACCCTATTCGAAAGTATGTATTGGAGCAACTTCTTTCATGACCTCTCTGGGTGACTTTTCCAATCCTTCTCCCTGTAACTGTTCTAAACAGGATTTGTTCTCTCTCTCTGAGCTCCATGCAGCCCCCTGCACAAAAGAACAGATCTATACTATTGATATGCAAGTAACCTCCCATTGACGGTCAAAGAGGGGATCTTTAATGGGCTGATAGCTGGTCAGACAGGAATGTCCCAAATGACAATGGACCTCGAGTGATTCATCCTTGCTGAACCGGGCCATCCTTCATAAACTCATTAAAACAATGCACCTCATGCCAGGTGTGAGTGTATCCCCCTCTGTGCTAGCAGGTGTTTCTATCCTCAGTTTCTTTAACCCCTAAATTGTCTGTTGCATTGGGGTCTCATTTATGGACCGAATTTCCGAATATCTCTCCCTTACATAATAATGGTCATCATTAGACTTTTTATTCCAGATTTTTATTAAATTCAAATTTCAGCATCTGTCATGATGGGATTCAAACTCGGGACCCCAGAGCATTAGCTGGGTTTTTAGATTACTATTCCAGTGACAATAGCACTACGCCACTGCCTCCCCACTTGATTCGCAACATATTCATCACCTTCTACATTAACTCCATCCATCACTGACTCACAGTGGTCGTTGTGTGTACCATCTACAAGATACATGACAGCAACTCACCAAGGATCCTTTAAAAGTACCTTCCAAACCCAAGTCCTCCACCACCTAGAAGAACAAGGGCATCGGATGTGTGCGAACACCACCCCTTCAAGCTTCCCTCCAAGTTATACACCATCCTGACTTAGAGCTATTTTGCTATTCCTTTACAGTTGCTGGGTCAAAGTCCTGGAGCTCCCTGCCTAACAGCACTGTGGGTGCATGGACATCACAAGGATTGCAATGGTTCAAGAATGTAGCTCACTCCCATTTCTCAAGGGCAATTACAGATGGAAATAAACGCCGGTCAGCCAGAAGTTCTCACATCCCTTGAAATAATTTTAAAAAATAAGATTAATAACATTTATTTTCACCTCATTTACCTTCATACGGTATTTTATATTTGCCATATTCACTTCTGGTGATTGCCTTCATGTGGAGGCAATTTTTATTGAATGTCACAATGGGCAAGTCCTACATATAAACCATTATAAAAGTGATTTCACGTTGCAATTATGCGAAAAGTTTCTCCAATTGAAACAGATGATCAAACAAATCTTGTCAATGTCTTTTGTACTTCATGCTAATTATGGTTTGGAACGGGCAGCTGTTCTTCGGTTGCATGGTTAGATCAAGGCCCGTTGGCCGTTTCTGGTGCTTAAATGATTGCTGAAGACTCTATTTGACTGCATAAAGAAGGAAAGAGAATTTTTGTGTCCTAGTTAACATTCACCCCTCTACCAACCAACACCGCACCTAAAAAAAGTCAATTGATTGCTTGTCTCATTGCTGTTTGGGGTATGTTGTTCTTGAGGAATGGCTGCTACATTTGACTAACAACCTTTACTAAAGAGACGAGGGCTGTGCAAGTGCAAAATCTATCTTTCAAAAATCTAATCATACCTTCAGAATAGACAAGGTTAGTATCAATTTGAATCAGTATCCTAAATTTCCAGCCGCACACTGAGAAATGATTCAAGAATATTCCAAACTGTTCCTTGTACAGTGCTGGAATGTCAGTCATCAATATTTCATGAGAAATATGCATCTTTGCGATCATTATGAAGTAAATTGTTGAAAAGATGTTGTAGGAATGTTTGCACTGAATATAACACATTCTGGATATGCAGTGTCAACTAAAATTGCTTTCAGCTAATATTCTTGGCAAATATTTTATCATCCAAACCCAACAAAGTTGTCTTTTTTTCCTAATGTGGAACAGAATGGGTTAGAAAAAAGACAATGCTCATGTTTCACCTTCAGAGTTTCTGCATCGCAATAATGTCTTCTGTTATGTCTCGCCACATGCTGTACTAACAATCAGCAGGCACGCAAGATTTTCTGATAGAGTCTGCCTTGCTTCAGCCTTTTGTAGATATCCAACTTCCTGCTTTGGCAACTGGTAAAGAAAACTCCTGACAAGTGGCCTCTGGAATAGTATCATCACTTCTCTCAAGATTAATGGTGCCTTTCGGTGAGAAAATATAAAAATGCATTCATTCTAAACTAGCCAACTATCTACCTTTACATCAATTCACTGACAAGATTAAATAATAGCCTATTTCTTGTTGGAATTGGCAGATTTTTGCCATCTTTCTCCACCATCAGCATGTTGGGTTCACAGCTGGTGGTTTCGGAGCATCTTGTCTTCCAGTTGGCCACACTGCAGCCCTTGGGACACAGCATTGAGTTGGACAGCATTTAAATTATGAACTTTCTCCTCCACCTTAAACCCCTTTTCAAAAATATCCCATATCGGTATTGCCTTAATGTAAGCAGCCTCCCCCAAACACACATGTGCACACACACGCACACACATGCACATACGACGACATCTGTCTTTTATTCTTAAAGTTGCAGTCTCTCACAGCTACACTTTAATATATTTTTTCAAAAATGTTTTTATTAAAGGCATTTTCCAATATGTACAAAACAGAGAGAAACAGCAGCAACATCAACACACAGCATGCAATAACAACATCCAAACAGCCCCCCTCTCTTCCCCGCCCCCCAGCCCATGGCCCCCTTTTCTTTTATAATAACAAACCCCAAATGAAAAAAAGAAACCCCCCCCCCCCATTCCCCCGCCCCACTGAAGTTTTACCACTCCTTAAAGAAGTCAATGAACAGCCTCCAACTCTCGAGGAACCCCTCATCCGAACCCGTGATAGTGAACTTCATTTTCTCTAGGTGCAGAAACTCCGTCAAATCACTCACACAAGCGCCCTCCCTGGGCGACTCCGAGTCCCACCACCCTATCAATATCCGCCTCTGGGCTATCAGGGGGCAGAAGCCAAAACATCAGCGTCTCTCCCCTTCTGCATTCTCAGATCCTCCAACACTTCAAATACTACCACCCACGAGCTCGGAGCCACCTTCACCCCCAGAATCTTTGACAGTGTGTCTACAAAAGCTTTCCAGAACTCCTCCAGCCTTGGAAATGCCCAGAATATGTGGACATCTGGCCCCCCTGCACAGCCCCCGCACCTATCGTCTACCCCAGAAAAGAACCGGCTCATCCTGGACACTGTCATGTGTCCCCTACACACCACTTCGAACTGGATGAGATTCAATCTCGCACATAATGAGGATAAATTCACCCTTCGCAACTCTTCACTCCATACGCGAGCATCAACACCCCACCTCCCAGCTCCTTCTCCCACCACCATCTGACTTCCTCCATTGAAGCTCTCTCTCTCTCTCTCCATCAGCTCCCCATCTTATGTCCTACCCCTGTCCTCCCAATCTTGTCCTCGGATAGAATCCTATCCTGCAGCGCCTTCGACTTCATTCTCAGTGACCAGTGCGCTCGATCCACCTCAGGAGGTTGATCGAAAAAACCCTCCCCCACCAAATTCTCAACCATTCTCGCTACATATCATGTGGCCTGTGTTCCCATGATCCCCTCAAGCAGACACAGAATCCGGAGATTCTGCCTCCTCGAGTGATTCTCCAAGTTGTCTATCTTTTCTCCTAACTTCTTTTGGCTCTCTGCCACCAATACAATTCAACAAGGCCAACTGATCCTTGTGGTCAGCCACAGACTCCTCCACCTTCTGGAGCTAAGCATGCTGCACCTCCAGCCTTTGTGCCACTCTCTCAATGGCTGCCCGGAACAGCTTGGGGAGTCTGGCTTTGGTCCTCGGAGGTCTCTGCTGCTCAAAGGTAGCTCAGGAACTTCGCCAACTGTTCCATGGACCACAGAGCGGCCAACAATGCCACAGAACTCTTCACCATCTTTCCCTCTGTCATAGATCAAGAGATCTCCTGGTCTGACTGTTGCCCCTTGTTGCACTCCTCGTTTGATAGGCCCCAGACATGTGACATGCCTCACCGAAGAAGAATTCTTAGTCCTTTCTGCTCAAACACTTTCCACCTGCACATCTCCTCCAAAAATGGGCGAAAAGAATCAGGATAATTCCACTTCGAGCAGGAGCCACCTAATGTGTGACCACTCACACCATGGCTGCCACCGTCTTCACACTTTAATATCCCTCTCTCCAGTTCTGCTGAAGAGTCACAAGGACTGGAATCGTTAACTCTGTTTCCACTTCTTCCAGATGCTGCCAGACCAGCTGAGATTTTACAGCAGCTTGGTGGTTTATTAACTCTGGTTCATCATTTCCTTTTGTCATCACTTGTGTCCCTCACCTTCTTGAACCCCGTGCCCTTTTCTGATGTACCCGATTCCTGGCTGGAACTCCCTGGTACACCACAAAAACATTCAGCAGCCATTATAATAATTTTGCCAGTGACGCAGCCAGGTTATTTCAACCACATATGAAATCACAATCAATTCTTTCTTCATAATTCTATCAGTGAATAGCAATCAGGTGCTGGCTAATTTTCCCTTCTCTAGCTAAGATGACTTGACACCAAATGTAGCATCACTGTCATTAATCTAGATAAATCCAAAGTGGAACAGAGTCTCAAACCTAATAATGATTCTCCTGGGAAGAGAAAGATCATGGAACAGCTTATTTAGATAATAGCTGAAGTTAAGCAAAATAGAGTGAACTTTCACAGTATTTACCATGAAATAATGCTTGGTTCAGATTTGTAGTTTTGACGTTCATTTCAACTACTTAAGATTTTTTAAAGTAAAGTATATTAAGCCTGCACATAAGAATGGGGGAAAGGAGACTGTGACATTATATATATATAAAGAGTTAATGTAATATCGTAATTGACCCCTAGATGGAGCTGGGAACAGACCGATAAAAAATGACTGACTCTCAGTCTTCTGGGAGAGTGGAGGAGAGAGTGGGGGAGAGTGTAGGAGAGAGTGGGAAAGAACGTAGGAGAGAGCAGAGTACAGTTTACGACAGAGTGCATGAGACAAATATTAGTACAGTGCAGATTGTAGTTCAATCAATTATTGCTTGCTATAGGAGTAAGTGGCCAAACTGTATATTAAGTAGTGCAATAAATGTTAGGTTTGTTAATGGACTTAGCTTGTGTGGTCTTTGTGAACACTGCAACATCCATCCTGAGTGTAAGAAGCACAAAGAACACCAAACAGACTATGCATGAGATTCTCAGCCATCGCCCAAAAGGGTGTCCACAGCGCCTGTCAATGTGTGCTGATGTTCTGGGAGATGATGCCAGAGAAGCTGGAAGCAGACCCCTGTCCATGTACAATCATACTGTTGAGGTGGTAGCAGTCATTAGCTTTGTAATTTACTATCTTGTCCATGTTTGGCAATGGAACATCCAGAAGGACTCCTACAATTTAAAGGAATTTTTTAAAGGGGAGGGACCTTGACTCAAACCTTCTTTTTCTCTGAGAGTGAAGGATGCAACCAGAAGAAAGTCCTGATCCTGTAGTAGATGAATATTCAGTGCCTTGCCATTGCCAGTTAGCTTGGCAACATTGGATAACCCTGGCAACAATGTATTCTATCATGGCGATGGCAGAATACAGGTCAAAAGACCTTACTCTGTGCTGTAACCATTCTATGATCAATGACTATAGCTGTGAAGGTAGGACACCCGTTTACAGCTTTATTACATGCCCCCCCCCCCTCTATTTAACCCCAGCTTTAACAATATATTCCTTTCCTGCTATCTATCTTTCCCAATCACTGCAACTCCTGCTTCTACTTTGCACACATTACCTTTCACTCACCTCCCAATTATTACTTTGTACTGTTGCTTTGTCTCTCACCATGCGCACCATGCTAAGCTGTGATCTTCATCCATTCAACAGGCCTCTGGTAGCATACTCCTAATCTTCTTCAAGAACAAACTGGAACACAACAGAAGGCAGATCTGGAGAACCAGAGGAGGCCACCAGACCTGAAGAGGTTGACAATCATCTACATAACGGAGAGGGAAAAAGTACAAAGTATGGTAGATAGCAGACTGGAAGAAGTGTCCTGCAGGTGTTGACCATTCTCCTCTCCTTTACTATTGATATTAAATTATCTTCCTCACATACTCTGCATAACAATCCTGTCATAACCTGCGTGGAACACACGGGGCTGAGTTGATTGCTTTCCCCGTGTGACTCGAGGAGTATGAGCTCCCCCGCCAAAGAAGGGGCTGATTCCGTGTTATATAAGGTCGGCCTGATAGAAACCGACCGACAGAGAGAGAGGACCTGGTGGGGTTCGACCAGGCCTCTTTATAAACAACATGTATTTTCCTTTCTTTTTTAAATTGTTTTCATTTTTTTTCCAGTTAAGGGGCAATTTAGCCTGCACATCTTTGGGTTGTGGGCGTGAGATTGATGCAGACACAGGAAGAATGTGCACACTCGACATGGACAGTGACCTGGAGCCTGGATTGAACCCGGCACCGTGATGCAGCCGTGCTAACCACTGTACCACCGTGCATAAATAGTACGTATTATGAATAAACATCTTCTTTGTGTTACTCGCCTGACTCCTTGGCTTTTATTAAAAATCTTATGACCCAGGGCGGCACGGTGGCACAGTGGTTAGCACTGCTGCCTACAGTGCTGAGGACCCGGGTTCGAATCCCGGCCCCGGGTCACTGTCCGCGTGGAGTTTACACATTCTCCCTGTGTCTGCGTGGGTTTCACCCCCACAACCCAAAGATGTGCAGGTTATGTGGATTGGCCACGCTAAATTGCCTCTTAACTGGGAAAAAAATAACTGGGTACTCTAAAATTGTTTTTAAAATCTTTTGACCCAGGAGCTGTGGCTCATGATTTCTAGTGTCACGAAATGCTGACTCTCATCAAACCCCTCCTTGTGGCAGACAGGGAAGAGCACATAGTGAGTGACAACGGAAGCTGCTGCTTCACCTGAGGGCAGCTGAAGATGGCTTTCAGTAACACTGAAAATGGCAAGCTGCCACCTGTTCCCAATAATGATTTGAGAGCCTGTTGTAAAAATGCCGAATAGCTTACTAATGTTTTGCTGTGGAGAATGTGAGCCTTGAGACCAGCACATGACTATTATTTACATAATAAATTGGTGACCTTTGACTTCAAGCTGGTTTATAGCAGACAGTCAAAAAAAGACTTGATCCAAAATAGTGCTGGGTGCAGTTCCCCAGCCGACTGGGTGGCACGATAGCGACCCAATTTTCAAAACTCTGGATTCCACAATAAATGACAAGTAGTTGTTAAGAATATTCATTCTCTATTATTATACATTATTGTAGCTCGAATTGAAAAACAAATATTGGGCGGGATTCTCCGATTGGCGACGCCAAAATCGTGTTCGGCGATTTGCCGGAGAATCCCCATTCACGCCGGAATCGGGGGCGACGCTGTTTTTGCGATCCCCCGCCCCCTCAAAACTGTTATTCTCGGGGAGTACGCAGCGCGCCGTACATTACCTGTGGCCTGACCCCCTCCCCCCCCCCCCATGCTCTGCCTCCGATGGCCGTGTCCCTGATGGCGTGGGGCACGTGCGCTTACAACGTTCGGAGACCTCTCATGGCGGCTATGGACTCTGAGTCCAGCACTGCCACCGTCAGGGCGGAGCAGTTACACAGCAGGGGGGCTTTGGGGGGCTGGGGGCACTGGTGGGGCGTGACCCGGGGATGGTGAGGTTGGCTACAGGAGGGCAGTTTTTGGCAGGCTGGGTCCACCATTTTGCATGGCACGGTCGCCGCAGGTCACCACCGTGCGCATGCGCAGCCATTCTATGGCTGTATCTGCAGAAAAAGCCAGGGGGCTTTATGCTGCATGGCTGCTATCTTCCCACCGGATGGAGGATACGTGTGGGGCTGGCGCCGACTTTCTTGTACAAGACCAGACTGATCCTGCGGACATAAGATCAGAGAATCCAGCCCCATTTCTAGAATGTGGGCATCACGTAGCTGCCTTTCATTTCAGAGGACAGTTAAGAATCAACCACGTTGCTGTGGGTCTGGAGTCACGTGTAGGTCAGACTGGGTAAGGACGGCAGATTTCCTTCTCTAATGGACATTAGTGAACCAGATGGGGTTTTACAACAATCGACAATGGTTTCATGGTCATAATTATACTTTTAATTCCAATCCTTATGAGAACAATTGCTGCCTCAGACATGCAATTGACATGAACTGTTATTGAAGTTTGCTATTTTGCAGTATCAAAACTGTGCTCTGGACAGTGATTTTGTCTTTTTAGTGTTGCGAATGTTATTTTTCTCTTGAATGCTTTAGTTGTTGTTATGCAATTCAAAATTCCAAGAACAATAATAAATTCAAGGAATAGAATTCCATGGCACTATCCGCAAAGTTTACCAAACTTGAAGCATTTCATTGTTTGAAGATTATAAATAGTGATCGAAACAGCACAAACTTACTTCAAGGAATCTATTTCAGGACAGCTACAAATACTTCATTTCAGCAGATGCATTACAGTAATTCTTGCCCTGTTGCGTTTTAATGGACTTTCATTTTTTTACTGTGACTGAAATTAGAAGCATAAAACTGCAATGTTTTGACTTTTATAGGTGAACATTCTTCTTATTGTCTAATGTGATTTGCAAAACGTAAAGTTGTTTCATGCACAATGCCATAAAAGGGAGGGGTCAAAGAAACCAATCTTTATGAGAACAAACAGGCTATCCAATTTCAAAAGCAAATGATTCAGGAATTCCACAGTTGAAAGCAAATTATCAGTACAATTTATCAAGAAGGAATAACACCAGATGGACTCGAGTCTGGAAACGTCTGCTATTTTTTTTTTCCGCATAAAAGGTAGACTATTGTTAGCGGACAAAGATGTCAAACAAATGTGAAAATATAAAAAAGTTATTTTCGGTCAACTGAATGCTCTCTCTCATTTAGCTGAAAGCTGAGTCACAAAACACTTTCGGGAAAGTTTAATTTTAGCTTGCTCATAAATGTTACTGTGAAACTGACAGTTTAAAAAAAAAGTTTGACAGAACACTTCTGGAAGACCGGTCGCTCCCCCATGGCTTTGTGCACATCGAGACAATGGTTATTCTATCAATGAGGGAGTTGACATTACTGCTGTCTCATCTTGTTATGAGGCAAATGTCAGGCATCCTGTTGGAGGAAAAGGAAGAAAAATGGTGCTTACAATTACACAAGGGTGTTCACGTGGGGGTTCAGGACTATGTTACACTGGCATATTTCTGTGAAATGCAACTTAAAATGTATTTGAGCTCCATTGTCACATCAACAGGGTTCAGGATTGGGGTGCCAGATGGCTGCAATGCTTCAGATCATCTGGGACATCTTCATGGGATTTACAGTGCTGAAGGAGGCCATTCGGCCCATCGAATCTGCACCGGCCCTTGGAAAGAACACCCTACCCAAGCCCACACCTCCACCCTATCCCCGTAACCCAGTAACCCTATTTAACCTTTTTTGGACACTAGGGCCAATCCACCTAACCCACACATCTTTGGACTGTGGGAGCAAACTGGAGCACCTGGACGAAACCCACGCAGATACGGGGAGAACGTGCAGACTCCGCACAGCTAGTGACCCAAACCGGGAATCGAACCTGGGACCCCGGAGCTGTGAAGCAACTGTGCTAACCGCTATGCTACCGTGCTGCCCTAATGCCTGAAGTCAGTCCGTCTCAGGCATCCCTGGCAGCTGAGTGAGCAGCAGTACTGCCCGCACCACATACAGGCTCCTCCTCTTCCTGTTGTCCCTCTGCCCCTACCGCAGATGTAAAGTGCCCTTCGCGCTCCTTCTCCTCCAGTTCCAGCTCTCGCCGCTGAGCAGTGTTATCCAAGCCGCAACAGACCATGAGACCATTCTAGAAGCTCGTGCTGGTTTAGATTGAAGGGAAACCCCAGACCTTTCCGTGTACCTGAATGCAGTTGTTGATCAACTACAACTCTTCTGCTCATTCAACAGCTGTAGTCCCGTTCCTGGACGTCAATTCTAGGTCACCTCAAAGACATCTTCACAGAGTAGCCCAAAAGATCATCCACTAACTGGCTTAGAGATATGAAATTCTGTAGCTAGAGCACGGGAAGAAAGGTGGTAGGGGGGGAAGGCATGGTGTACCGCCTGAGAGATCCAGATAGCCCCCTACTGGGCCCGGCTTCATGTGGAACCTGTCCAGCCTGCTGGAGGAGGTGAAGAGGGACCTGCAGAGGTGGGGCTCACTCCCGCTCTCTCTGGTGGGAAGAGTGCACACAGTAAAAATAGGGGTGGATTCTCCGGCCCTCTGCGCCACATTTCTGTTTCACTCGGCCGGCGGGATTCTCCGTTACACCGGCTGGTCAATGGGGTTTCCCATTGTGGGGCAGCCCCACGCCATCGGGAAACCCCTGGGCTGCCGGCAAAACAGAGCATCCCGGCGGCGGAGAATCCAGCCCATGAACTTGCTGATTCTTATCCAGATCGCTCCTGATCTTCATCCCCAAATTCTTTTCCACCAGGATGGAGAAACTGATCATGGCCTTCATCTGGGCTCGAAAGATCTGTAAAATCATCTCATGAAGAGGGCGGCGCATGGGGGGTGCTTGGCGTTGCCGAGCCTCCTATTCTATCACTGGGCAGCAAAAGCAGGGAGGTTACAGGGGACATTGGGAGAATCGGAGACGGAGTGGGTGCAGATGGAGGAAGCCCCCTGTATTGGGACCTCCCTTCGAGAGCTGACCGCCTCTCCACTATCACCCCCCCCCCCCCCCCCCCCCCCCCCCGGCCAAGTACTCGAGGAGCCTGGTGGTAGTAGCCACAATAAGAATCTGGGACCAGATCAGACACCACTTCAAACTCGGTGACAGGCCTGTTGCGGCCTCCTCTGCAGGATTAGTGGTGGTCTTCGCAGTTTTCGAGTATTCAGAACTCTTTATGGGGAGGGGGGCCGACGCCATGCCCAGAGAGACCCCTGATCGCCCGGCGGAGACACCTGCTCAGGTGGAAGTCAGCATAACCACCCTAGCGAAGCTCCTGAAACTGGAAAAAAATCAAATTCGCCATCAGGGGATCGGAGGAAGGGCTCCATTGCACGTGGAAACAATTCACCAGTATCTCTTTGAGAACCAGTTCGTGATCAGCAACTAAGAATGAGAGGGGTGGGGGGGAGGAGTGGGGAGAGAAAAGGGGGGGAGGAGGCGGGGTGAGGAATAACCAGAGAAGGAAGGAAGGGGGACTGTGTGGTGGGGGGGGGGGGGTAGCGGGCACGAAGAGGGACAAGGGGGAGGGGTTGGTGGGGGAGGGGGAGGAATAGCCAGAGAAAAGAGGAAGGGGGACTGGGGAGAGCGGGTGGGGGAGGTGAGACAGTGTTGGAGGGGGGGGGAGTGAGTTACGGGAGGCAGGGGGAGCAGGGAACATCCACACCACAGCGAGGAGAAGGGAAAACCTTCAGAATACACCCAGGGAGGGTGGGGGGGGGGGGGGGGGGGGGGGGGCACAAAGAGCAACACAGCAATACAAAGGGTGTAACCGCCGTGCCAGATCGCATCTCCTTTGATGTATGTGCCTGGGATGCGGTCCTCAGTGGGTATCCATTACCTCGGGGTACAAGGGGGCGGCTGGGACTATCTCTTTACCACTCTGGGCGCAACAATGTAAATAGACCACTTCTCTGCTGTGGATATGTTTAAACACAAGTGTAAATTCTGATCACATTTCGGGTATGGACAGTAAAATGGTGCAACGTATTTATAACTTCTGTTATGATTGACTTAACTGTGTAATTGATTTACATGTTCAATCGGTTTCCCTGTCGTAAATGCAAAACTTCAATGAAAACATTTTAAAACAATTGTGACACACACGCACAGAAATACAGCATTCAGCTCATGATGTCTCCACCAGCTTGCCACAGGAGCAATTTACCTGGTGCCACTAGACCACCCCCCCCCCCCCCCCCCCCAGCCTATTCCCCAAAGCCCTGCCCATTCTTCCAATAGCAATCCAATCACCTCTTGAATGCCTCGATTGAACCTGTTTCCACCGTACTCCGTACTCAGGTGCACTTCAGAACCTGAAAGTTCGCTGTGTTGGAAAACATTTTCCTCATGTCCCCGTTGCTTCCAGCCTGAGCAACAAATTTGACGACTCTCGCACTCTGACTGGGCTCAACTTTGGTGGCGTGTTCGTCAGTGGCAGCCCCTGGAAAATCTCACATCTGTCGACTGGAAGATGCATTTGTATCACCAGCAGATCTACCCGAAGGAGCCAAAGGTGGCAAAGTTAGGTGCTATGGTGATTGTTATTGGCAATGCATACCCACCTGATCCACTTCAAAGGAAATCCTACTTCAAGAAGCTACAAATGGCAGCTACTGCCTCATGGTCAAGTCTGAGCCTCCTGAACCACTAATCCTCACATTATATCATGGACGGTGCGATGGCACAATGGTTATGGGCAGCATGGTGGCACAGTGGTTAGCACTGCTGCCTCACAATGCCAGGTACCCGGGTTCAATTCCGGCCTCGGTGACTGTGTGGAGTTTGCACGTTCTCCCTCTGTCTGTGTGGCATTCCTCCGGGTGCTCCGGTTTCCTTCCGCAGTCCAAAGATGGGCAGGTTAGGTGGATTGGCCATGATTTGTATGGGTACCCACTGAGGACCGCATCCCAGGCACATACATCAAAGGAGATGCGATCTGGCACGGCGGTTACACCCTTTGGTGTCCAAGGAGGCGCAGATTCGGCTACGGGGCTAGGGTGGGGCTGTTGACGGAGCTGGATTGCTCTTTTGGAGGGTTGATGCAGACGTGATGGGCTGAATGGCTCCTTCTGTACTGTAAGGATTCTATGATAATCCAGGAAGCGTATCCACAGCATGAATACCCTGTGATGGGACAGAGTCTCCTCTGAGCTGGAGCTCTGTGATTATTCCATTTCCCCTCTGAAGCAGCAAAATGGTTAAGGAAAGGCCGGTGATCAAGCATTAGTAACTTCAACGCTGCAGTGAAGGCTTCAGCTGGGAAATAACCTCCTAAATCAGCTACAGGCAGTGAAAGCATCCCCTCAAAACAAGAGCTGTGAACAAACATCTTTCACTGAGGCAAAAGAGAAGCTGTCATATCACGATACTAAATTGACATCCCTTGCTTGACTGTGAATTGCTCAACCTGTTAATTCCCCCCGTCATCACACCTTGTTTTATGTGATTGGTTTAATGAAGCCCAGGCAACCTGTGCACAGAACGTTAGAGACAAAATTATTGGTTGGAATTGTGGTCAATGGCAATTTAATATGTATAAATGTTAGACCCATCTATCCCGAGGGCTGGCAAAATTTCTCGGGTTAAAGGCAAATAAAGTCAACTGGTTTCTCCTGACTTCCTGACATGCCGGCAGTTTCTGGTGTTTTAACCTGCCGCCCAC
Organism: Scyliorhinus canicula; assembly: GCF_902713615.1. Classification (NCBI taxonomy): domain Eukaryota; kingdom Metazoa; phylum Chordata; class Chondrichthyes; order Carcharhiniformes; family Scyliorhinidae; genus Scyliorhinus; species Scyliorhinus canicula. The sequence continues at coordinate 9,558,555 of NC_052165.1, read as the reverse complement.
ACAGAAAACCCATTTTGGCAGATTAATATTTCACCCAAAAGGCAAAGACAAATGGCTTGCATATATCTTCTTTTTTCGCGATCATTCGCTACCGAATATGATTGTCCACCTAAGAAACTCTATGTTCCTTGTTGTGGGTTCTGTGAGGCCTTGCGTGGCCAATGAGCCCAATCCCAGAGTTGCACAGGTGTAACAATACATTTGGCAGGTGTTTCCGGAAGGTGGGATTGGTCCTTGGACTTCAGATGGGCGGTATTCCTTTCTCAGGCTCCTTTCCCGAGCCTCCTCTCGCCGTTGGGAGTCCTGGAAGAAAATTAGCTGATGTTTCGAATTATTTCCATGTTGGCGCTGGGCTGCACAATGGCGGATGAGAGTTTATTGAAAAGAAGTGTTGATTATTTGATTCCCTCACTTCCTGCAGCCACTTAAACAAATACCGATTGTTTTATTAAACAAGGAGAGGATAGCGATTCTAATTATTTAAAATTGGGGTCAGTCTTTTTATTGTCTTTTCAACTTGTCTAGTGTTATTAACTACAAAAAGTTACAAGCTCGTGAAATTTAAGCTTCATGAAACTTTTTTAATTCCTCTTGCTTCCAAATCATTTGCAAATCAAATATTGTTAAACCGTGAGCTGAGACGTGTCTTTTTCTGCCATGATTGTTATGGAACTCCATTCGTAAAATCCACATAGGGGCTGGTTTAGCTCACTGGGCTAAATCGTTGGCTTTTAAAGCACACCAAGCAGGCCAGCAGCACGGTTCGATTCCCGTACCAGCCTCCCCGGACAGGCGCCGGAATGTGGCGACTAGGGGCTTTTCACAGTAACTTCATTGAAGCCTACTCATGACAATAAACGATTTTCATTTTTTCATTTCATTATTTGCTGCATCTTCCTCAGCTAAGTCCTGTGAGGCGATTCTCCAACACTTCATAATTGTTTTAATGTGAAAAAATTTTTTTACAATTAATTTGGATTTGAATTTGGATTTATTTATTGTCACGTGTACCAAGGTACAGTGAAAATGTATTCTGCGTACAATCCAGACAGATCGTTCCATACATGAGAAAAAACATTGGGCAAACATAAATACACATTGTAAATACATAGACACAGTTATCGGGTGAAGCACACAGGGGTGTAGTACTACTGTTATGGGCCTGGGTTTAGAAACTCCAAAGTGTACTATGAAGTCCACCTGACCTGCAACCTTTATGTTGGGTTTGACTAGGATGACCACAAAGAGCCTTCACTTCATGTATGTTTCAACAATCTTCCTGGACACTTTAATCAAAATAAGCTTTATTCTAAGAACTTAGTTAACATATATATATATAAACACACAGCAAGATTTTTATCAATTACAAAAATAAAGACACCACACAGCTGCAGCAATCTATGTATAACACTTAATGAATTCCACCTTACCTGTTCCAATTCAAAAACAAAATCCAATAAACCAAGAAACCCTTTCTTCAAGGGCGTGGCTCCAGCACACTGTATTCTCACTTGACTAAGACTGGTCTTGTTACTGAAATTCTGATCCAACGTTTAACCAGCAGATTCAGCTCCTTCCAGAAAGCAATAATATATACAAAGCCACCACCAAGGTGATTGTTACTGGAACCAATATTTAAAATGCAAGTAGAGAGAGACTGGCCAAAACATTTATTTTCTCTGTCTGCAGTACACAGCAGTCAAAACTGAAAGTGAAACTAAACAAACCTCACAGCCACAGCCCAGCTCAATCCATAAAATTACATCACTAAAGCCATGTGATAAGACAAAACTCTTTCTAAAAGGGACACTCCCATGATACTAATCAGTATTGAAGATGAGTGAAGAGATCAAATCAGTCCATAACAGGGTCATTTAGGAGTCTGGTAACAGCAGGGAAGAAGCTATTTTTGAATCCATTGGTGCGTGTGCTCAGACTTTTGCATCTCCTGCCCGATGGAAGAGGTTGGAAGAGAGAATAACCCGGGTGGGAGGGGTCTTTGATTATGCTGCTCGCTTTCCCTAGGCAGTGGGAGGTGTAGACAGAGTCAACGGATGGGAGGCGGGTTCACGTGATGGACTTGGCTGTGTCCATGACTCTCTGTAGTTTCTTACGGTCTTGTGCCATGCAATTCCCAAACTAGGCTGTGATGCAGCCAGATAGGATGGTTTTTATGGTGCATCTGTAAAGATTGTTAGCTGCTTTTCAAATAATTAGGCGAATAATTTCTAAAAATAATTTGGTTAATCATTGGCAAATAATTTCTTGCCACTTTTCAAATAATTTGGCAAAACTGATACTTTTTATTAGTGTCACAAGTAGGCTTACATTAACACTGCAATTAAGTTACTGTGAAAATTCCCTAGTCACCACACTCCGGAGCCTGTTTGGGTACACTGAGGGAGAATTCAGAATCTCCAATTCACCTAACAGCACGTCTTTCAGGACTTGTGGGAGGAAACCGGAGCACCCGGAGGAAACCCGCGCAGACGCAGGCTTCACTCAGGCACCGGTTAGTACTGGTCTGCATGTGCGGAGACCCAGGCATGGTGGCCACTCTGGGGCTCTCAGAGGACATTGGAGCCCCGCGGTTGGTTGGAGACAGGGCAGGGCACTGCTTCTGGCACCTGGGCACCCTGGCAGTGCCAGGTTGAAACTGGCAAGGCGTCAGCGACAGTGCCTGGGTGCCAGGTTGGCAGTGCCAAGGGGCATGTCCTGAAGGGGGACAATCCCATGAAACGGGTGGTGAAGGGTGATATGAAGGGTGTGGGAGTAAAGGGGGGTATGAAGGGACATCATGAAGGTTGGGAGTGTGGGATCCTGAAAGAGGGGGGGCTGAAAGGGCGGGGCCCTAAATGTCAGGGGAGGGGGTTTTCAGCAACCCCATAGCAGGCTATGCTCACTTGGCAGGAGGGGAGCGATTCCCACAAGGATGGATTGGTGTGGGCATTTTCACCCTCATGCCTGGCCAGTGGGCAGGAAGTGCTCACGCTCACATTTATTAATGGAGGGAGATTGCCCCTCAGGTGTTGAGGGTTGGGGGTGTTGCCCATGTCAGCAGGGGGTCGTATTGTCCGTGGGTGGACCCGACCCTCAAGCTCACTTTGAGATCGGGGCGCCCTTTCAAAAGGACACCCCGATCTCTCAGGAGCCGGACTGGCTGATGAGTTTAGCCCCCCCCCACTGCAGAAATAATTTTGAAGTGTGGGAATGGCCGGTGAGAACATCACGGCAGAAAGCACCCTGTCAAACGCACTTAAAATGACACTTTCTGGGTGAATTGCGCCCAATAACTTTAACACTGTAATAGAGTATTGTCACAGTGCAACAGACAGGAGGAAATGTGAAATACAGAAAGTGCAAATGGTTTTTAAAAAAAATAAATGAGGTGTATGGTGGGCAAGTGATCCAGTCCCATTCCTTTCTGTACCCCCAAATTTCTATTTGATCCTCACTGTAAAGCTTGACATTTTTGACATCATTCATGTACCTTTCTCCCATCAAAACACTGTGATGCCCATTTTAGGGTATTTCTCCTGCTGCCACTTCCAAATGTTGCACCGCTCTCACAATCATCTCTTCCACACACCTGTGACTCCCTCACAGCATTAAACAACCATCTGTCCTCTCGGACGGAGGGTCCCAGCAGATCGGCCACCATTCACTGTTACAGTTTGCAACGTGCAACTCAAAATCTTACAGAGCATTTAGATAGTGACCTGAGAGAGGGTGAGTGAGCTTGCTTCATGGCAAAAAGAGTGATTTCCAGGACTCAACTTTCAGATGTTAAGTATAGGCTGAATGATAAACATGCTCCAGTTTATTGGATTGATTGACAGAAGGTACGTAACATGGAGGAGAGTGTGGAGGAATTTATTTTTGACTTCTATGAAACACGCACTGATTCACTATGGAGACTACGCTCTCCTCAATGCAGGCTGCAGTTGGGCCTGCTATCCAGGATAGTCTACCACCAACAGTCGTACTTCTCAGAAATACACATACCAAAATGTTTTTAATTCATTTACGGGATGTGGGAATCGCTGGTCAGGCCAGCATTTATTGCCCATCTCTAGTTGCCCTTCAGAAGGTAGTGATGAGTTGTCTTCTTGAACCGCTGCAGTCCTTGAGGTGGAGTACACCCACTGTGCTGTTAGGGAGGGAGTTCCAGGATTTTGCCCCAGCGACACACTGAAGGAGCAGCCAAT